>NW_009909663.1:0-42971 GCF_000696875.1 Nestor notabilis | reverse complement strand
GCTGTAGCTGAACCCAGGACAACCATATAAACACAGGCAAATTAGTCTTAAGGTCCCACAAAAGGAATCTTAGTTCTTTTCAATCTCTTTTGCTGTGTATGCACATGTGCATGTACAAATGTAAATACTTTGTTCCTGAAATGATTGTGGTGTAAATAGCATGCTTGTGGGAAGTCAGCAGACATTTGCTTATACAGTGAGATGGGTGACAAGAAAATATTTCTGATTTGATTGAAGGGATGTGAAAACCATTTGTCAACTACTCAGTAAGGTGAGTGCTGGAGATACTTAATTTGCATTGATGGTGGTGTGCATTTTCTAATTTATTGGATGCTTGCTTCTTTCATAAAGTAAATTATGTATCATTAATCTTTCTTGGAAGTCTGGTGTCTTCAAGTTAATTTAGTGACTACTTTATTAGATAATCTACCTGCTAGGAAAGTATGATGTGATCGATATAGGAAAGTAATCTGGCTACCAATGATTTATATATGTACATGTACAATATAGACCCCACCATAACTGACCTCTCCTCTCAAAGGCATTTGCATTTGTTTTTGGAGTGAAATATTTTATTTCACATTTTTCGGCACTACATGTTGATAGCAGCCAAGATTTAAAATGGCAAAAGGAGTACATTGCTTGATTTACCTAAACATTTCTAAAATGTAGGAAATTAGCACTGATTCTTTAATAAAATCCATGAAGACAAAGTCATGAATCAGTGTGTGCTGCAGCACCAGGGCTGTAACCAGTGTTGGAAGGACCAATTGATTCTTGATTCAAGAAAGCAATCAAGCATATGCTTAACTTCAAGCACATTTTATGCCTATGTTAATCAGCGGCCACGAAACCCATGTGCCCATGTGCCTGTATAGCAGAACACTGAAGCCCTGAGGGGACAGTCCAGACCTGTAAATACATGAGGTTGCTACAAGAAAGGCTGAAATGGGTGGAAGGTAGTGGGCTGAACAGAGAGAGCTGGTCCCCATTTACCTGCTAGATAACTTGTCCACATATGTTCTTGGAGTGCACGGAAGCCCACCCTGGAGCTTCGCTGGAGCCTGCTAGATAGGATGTTCCAGTGTGTTGAGCCAGTGAACTTGTTCTCAGCCACAGCCTTGATGCCACTCCTGCAAACACTACAGGGCCAGATATTGCAGTCTAATATCTGATGTGGCAAAGATGAGATCTGGTGCTTTCCTGAAGGTAGAGACTATTGAATCAGACCCTGTTCAGCCAACCCTCAGTCAGCTTCAGGCACTAGTAATATTCTTCCAGCTTGGTTGCATTTCTAACCTTATATTCCTGTTACAGTAATAAAAAAGAGAGACAGGATCTATATGAGTTTGGTGGAAACTGTAGATTAATAAGAAAATAAAGTGGTTTGGAGAAAGTATGGTTCTGCCTATGTCTTCTCCCCAGCCATGAGGTTTTGAAAAATGCTAGATAAATAAATGGGTCTCTGATAAAGTCCATTTTCACTGCCTGCTGTGAATTTGCTGGTACCAACTGGAGCTGGAAATAAAATCAGTAATACTTTCAAGTGACAGATTTCTATCATGTTTTTAAACTGAAGGGACATTTTGTTTGAAAGTCTGTTCGGAGGAGATGTGCTTCTTGATGAGACAAATAAATCAACTGTGTAACGTTACTGAAATTAAAAGACCGACACCTTCTCTCTATTACCATCATTTATATCATGTAAACGACAGTGGCGCATGCTCTGTTTTTGTACTCCATGGAAAAATATAGTCCAAAAGTTTAGAGAAATAACTGAACTTGTGATTGTCCATCTGCAGTTGATTTTTGAAATTCTATGCTTTACTTATCACTGAAGATATAGTGTTCCAGAAAAAACTGCTTCCATTTGTGACCTTCTAATGCCCAACTATCCTGCTCTATTCCATTTTTTATTTTGTACCTCTCACCTTTGCATTTGTGTGCCACTGGGATGAACACCTTGAAAAGTGATTGAACTCAAAAGACTCCAAAAAGACTCCAACCTTCTCCCTAACTTTAGTTCTATAGAAACCTATTTTTTGCTACAGCTGGCTGGCCTCTTGGAGATTGCTTTCTGACAGTAACCTGGGAACACTGCAGCCTATTATCCTACAGTATCAAAGGACAATTTCTTTCTTTTCTTTTTTTTTTTTTGCAGTGGAGTCTTTTCTAATCTTATAGCAACCATAGTAGCAGAGAATCTGCACACACAGAGATGAACTCATTGGGCCTTTATGATGTAAAGGGTTATTTATTTCATTATTTTTTCACCTCAAGGGATGTAGCTTGAAAGATGGCTTGGGTTATTTCACAAGACATAACTGGGGATAAAAATGTGTATACCACTTTGAGATATATAAACAACATACAATCATAGAATCATTTAGGTTGGAAAAGACCTTTAAAATCATTGAGTTCAACCCTTAATCTAACACCACTAAGTCTACCACTAAACCATGTCACTAAGCACCACATCTACATGTCTTTTAAACACGTTCAGGAATGGTTACTCAGCCACTTCCCTGGGCAGTCAGTTTCAATGCTTGACAACCTTTTTTGGTGAAGAATTTTTTTCTAATATGCAATCTAAACCTCCCCTGGAGTACCTTGAAACCATTCCCTTTTGTCCTATCACTTGTTACTTGGGAGAAGTTGCTACAACCTCCCTTCAGGTAGCTGTAGAGAGCGATAAGGTCTCCACCGAGCCTCCTTTTCTCCAGACTAAACAACCTCAGTTCACAGAATCATTAAATCATAGAATAGTTAGCGTTGGAAAGGACCTCAAGATTATCTAGTTCCAACTAGTTCCAACATTTCTGCCATATGTAGGGCTACCTTGCACTAAATCATGTCATCCAAGACTCCATCCAACCTGGCCTTGAACACTGCCAGGGATAGGGTGTTCACAACTTCCTTGGGCAACCCATTCCAGTTCCTCACCACCCTCGCAGTAAAGAACTTCTTCCTTATATCTAACCTAAACTTCCCCTGTTTCCTCAAGTGCTCTTCATCAGACTTGTGCTCTAGACCCTTCACCAGCTTCTCCGCCCTTCTCTGGACCTGCTCCAACAGCTTAATGTCCTGTAGTGAGAGGCCCAAGACTAAACACAGTATTTGAGGTGTGGTCTCACCAGTGCTAAGTACAGGAGGACTGTCGCTTCCTTAGTCCTGCTGCCCACGTTATCGCTGATACTGGCCAGGATGCTGTTGACCTTCTTGGCTGCTTGGGCACACACACTGGCTCATGTTCAGCTGGCCATCAATCAGCACCCGAGGTCCTTTTCCACTGAGCAACTTTCCAGCCACTCTTCCCAAGCCTGTAATGTTGCATGGGGTTGTGTGACCCAAGTGCAGGATCCAACACTTTGCCTTGTTGAACCACATAAAATTTGCCTTGGGTATATAACAGATATATGTTGCATTACAGATGTTGTATGAACTCCTGTTGCCTATTGTAAGGAGCATGGAGTAAGATGTCGTATTCTAAAAAGTGGCCTATTTATCTGGCTGTTAATGAAATCAGCTGGTGTTCACCTAGATACTCACAACTACTGTTCATCTGCTTTATGTCCTTAATTTTTCCATAATGAAGTTTTCTTGAAGACTAATGTCTCCTGTTGGTCATGCCTTAGCAGTGCATTGAGTAGAGGGTCAGCAGCTCTGGAACTTGAAGTATAGCTTCTCCTTCACATATCTGCTCTGTAACGTTTAATGCAAGACATATTCCTGGAACACAGCAAGCACATGGATCACTGCTCCAAGGTAGATGTTTTGCCCTACTTCCTTTTATCCAGTGACCTAGTCATAAGAGCTGTCACTTTAGACATGGGAGACTGAGATTAATTTTCTTTCTGCCTGAGAAGATTTGAAGTTGTATCTCTCACACTAGTGGTCTGAATATCAGTCAATCAAAAATTGTGGGATGAATAATGTCTTTTTCCCCTTGAAACTATACCAGTACATATAGAAAAATAATTGACTGTGAAAATCTGGACAGGGAGAAGATAAGGATATTACTACTTCACAATTGCAAAGCTGCAGGGGAAATAGAAGAAATATTTTGCTTCAGTTAACCTTACAGTGTATTCACTGAAATTATACAGGCACTGGAACTCAGGTATACCCTTTGCCAGGTGGGTGGAACAACCATCTGTGTTTCTGTGGATTTCGTAAGACAGCAAAGGCCTTAAAATGTTGGTGTTGTACAATGCTTGATTCTGGTTGCAAGGGCCAACTACTTTTGAGAATCTAGCACTGATTTTTTGCAATAGCTAGATGTTTAATAGTTAATAATTATGGAAATTATCTATTATAATTTGCATTTTGATACACTCCATTCTCTTAGGTCAGTAATGACAGCTTATGATTTAATTATCACAAATGCATAGCCTTCTTGCATCTAATTTTAGTCTGTTCTGCTACACCTGTCTTTCTTCTGCTGTGCTTATCTCAGCCATGATATGAACAGAATGCATTTGTCTTCTGTACCTTTCCATTCCTAAGGTATCTGTCCTATGTGTCAGTGGCTATTTTGTTCTCTGAGCTGTTTCAGTCTATATACCACTCCGCAAGACTTCTTGGAAGCTCCACATTTGTTTGTGCTTGATGTTGTTTTGCCCTAATTTAGTATGTTTTTAAAATTTAAATAAACCAATATTTTAGTTTTGTTCATTTTAAGCAATAACCTTTCCTTCTTGAGACCCTTATTTTTATAAACATTTTCAGAATCCAAAGCAAATGGAAAAGTCACCATAGAGGAGAAGCTGCCAACAATGCAGAACAGAAATTTTGAACTTGTTCACTTGCAACTAGGACAAATCTGTGGCTGAAAAAAGAGTGCTTAAAAATTTTCTGGTGACAGGCTGTCATTAAACTATCTCGTCTACTTAATTTTCTTATCAAAGTGGCATTCCTACAAAGCCAGTGTTTTGATTCTCTCCAGTTTGATTCTCTTGTGCTTGGCTTAATAGTGCTGATTCATGCACAGTTTATGAAACTATTTTAGAAAGAGACATCTCCCCCTCAAAATAGGCAAATGTTTCCAAATCTTCAAAATATATTGAATTCTGCTCTGAATGTCAGTAGAATAACATGCCTCTGGCACTATGTTACAGTGGAAAGTAACATTCTTGAGATCTGAAGGTAAACAAGAGCTGGTTGCAACTGTTAAGCAATGTGTGCAGCTCTAAGAGTGTGGCATAAAAGAAGACAGCAACAACAGTTATATTATTTACTTCATATTCTTTTCCTAAAGCAGAATATACATACAAATCTTTATTGTAAGTAAGTAAGAATAAAATTATGAAGCTAAACCTTTTGCTGAAATGATGTCCAAGACTAATTCATCTCTCACATGGCATCCTACATCTGGACATGCAACAGCATGTTTATGGGAGATTCCCCATGGGTAGGATCACTGCGAGTGATTGGTATATAACAAAAAAATTCTGGCATATGAAAGTTAGAGAATACAATCTCTGTGCAGAAGTTCGGGTTGGGAGGCATATGTCTCATTCAAATCTGCTAGGCTATATATTGTTAAATCTGGATAGGAACAGGAGTATGATTATGAAAATAAAGCTGGATACCTAGGAACAAAAAACCTCAGTTTTCCTGGTATATGATACTATAAGTCAGATGGAAGGTTGCAGTAGATGTTTAAAATCAACTCGGTTTAATCAGTCAAGCTACACATTTGTGAGAAACATGATTTTCTTCTCAAATGAGGTTGGGCAGCAGCTTCTTCTGTAATGAATTCTTCAGCATTGCCAGCCTCCAGCCATTAGTGGTGGGTCGATGGATTTACCCTGCATTACCATGGTGAAACCTGAGGTTCAGATTACAGCCCTCGGTATTTATTGTGATAATACTTGAAGATTTCAGAGTCTGGGAAAAATTGGAGCTGCCTTACCCTGGGTGCGGGGGCACTGGTAATTTAAGTTAGTGTGAGTCCAAGCTGTAATATGACTGCATAGAAGACAAGGAGTAGAAGGAATTAAAAAGTTCTTGAGGTGATGCTGGAGCATTGCGATCTTCCTCCACCTGTTTGCCTGTATAAGTTGTTAATGTTGATGAACAGTAATAATACAGGCATCACACTGCTGGTATAAATGCAATGACCTGTCTTTTCAGCACTACTGGGAGGAGGAGGAGGCTACTATGAGCACAGGTGAATTTCCACTCTACATTAGATACCCATAAAATACTAATCACCTTCACAGTCCCAGTCTTTGATTTCAAGATGGTCAGTGATCTGAGCCCAAGATATCTCAAAAGTCACCTAAAACTTCAGGATTAGAGTAGTCAAAGACTTCTTTCTTCTGCTACAGATAAATTTTCCACAGTAAGAGTGAAACTTGCATGTGTTGGAAGTAGAACTGTTGCTGGCACAGACTGTGGTCATGGTGGACCTCAAAACCGCCACAAACAGCACTACAATTCATAATGGCATGCTGTTTAACTGCCTTTGGTAAGACAGCTGAAATACAAAAAACACACAATAAGTAGCAGAAAAATAAAGCAACACAAAAACCTCATCTTCTCTCATTTGAGTAGTAAAACATGAAGCAGAGTATTCTGTGATGAGTACCAGTCATGTTACTTTATGTGCTTCCAGAATATGTGGCAAATCTATGGTAGAAGAGCAAATTTAAGAATCTGAACAATATAAACTCCCATGTTTCCCCTCTATTTTCCTTTCCGGTTTTTAGAATTCAAATACGTTCTAATTTGGAAAGTTTTTGAGCAGGACCACTTACTCACTTTCCTAAAATAAGGTATTCTTTTGAAAGATAAGTCACTCTAGTATTATTCCACCTCCAGTACTGTCTGGACTCTTGAGTATAAGGCTAGCTGGTAGCAGCTCTTTGCAGCAGGTAACACAATAAAGAGTTCATGACTCTAAGTTCAGAGAATCCTATTTTGTGAACTAGAAATGGTGCAGGGAAAAATCCTTCAAGAAAGCAGAATTCCCAAATATGAGATTCCAAGATATTTGCATTCAAAGGATGAAGAAGGCATCTCTTCCCACAGACTCATATGTGGAAACACAGCCAATGTGATCTTACAGAAGGCTGTGACAGAAGACAGAAGCCTGAGCTGCTGCACAACAAAGAGAATTGCATATGCAGAGACTAGGAAAGCCTGAGGGAAATGGTAATTAATAAATGCATCTCAGGATATAAAAATTAACCTGTGTTAGTTTCTTTTTAGCTTGTAGTAGAGGTATATAATCAAATATTTTCAGGAGATCTCTAGTGCTTAATATCAGGGCTATTTTAGGCAAGATCCAAGCACAAAGGAGACTGAATTAAAAAGCAATTGAAACAAGAACTGAAGGAGCTGAAGCCAAAGCCTCAGCAGAAACTGCTTTTGTTCTCATAGCTGGGGGCTGAGTCAATGCTCTTCCCTGATAATAAAAAGTAAACAAACCAAAATGTGACAAGACATTCCTCTTGACAGATGGTTGAAATTTTAATACATTCTACTGATGTTGCCATTTTAAAGCGGCTAGAAGCCCTTTTCCTGTTTCAGCCATGAAATCAGTGTGAACTCTTAAGCATATGCTTTTTCAATTTTCAGTTTTCCCACCTGTAAAATGTAGACAATTGAACTATCTTTTTACACTGCTTCTTTTTTTCAGCGCAAGTGGAGCAAATGAAATGTAAATGCTTTTCATGTTATTGGACACCTGACAAGATGGGTGGGATGTAGGTAAATAGTATGCTTATGCTAAATGGAGACTCACAGCTACTGTGTCACTTTGCTCTGATATGAGAACTGAGAAAGTTCATCTTCCAGTCAATGTTCAAACTGTCTCCAAGTGCTTTGTGGCATGGAGAGCTTCCTGACAGGCTCACATATTCTGGATCTGTCTAATTTTAATGTATTTTCAGTATTTCTACTCCATCAAAATAGAAGTCTGTATCTAGAGCCATGTACACTGACCTGAATTTCAAGCTAGGGAAGCAGAGGGGAAGATACAGAAACAAACCTTAATATATACTTATTTAATCATACAGCTGTAGAAAAGAAATCCAGATCTCTGCAGCCTCCTCAGTCTGTCTCTCCTCTGATTTTGCTGTCTTCCTCACACTGGAACTAGAATTGTTCAACTTAGACTGAGCTCAAAGGCAAGTTTCCAAACTTTCAAAATGTTATTTGCAGCAACTGCAGAAATGCATTTAATAACAGCTGTTTCTGTAGTTATGTTAAATGTTTGGTGTCCTGTATTAGCTTCAGAATAACAACACTCTGCCAGTCACCTAGGACATTTCTTCTTAGATCATGTCCAGCTATCAACTAACGTGTCCTGATAATTATACCACTTCCCTGAAAAATCTTGAAGAGCTTTACCTCCATGGAAAATGAGAGATCACATTCCAGACATTAGGCAAGTTGCTTTGCTTTCGAGTTTTAACATAGCTGATGTCTGACTCAAAAAACCACATACAGTTTATATAGTTTGGTTTTGCTGTCATCAATTGCTCTAACACATCAAAATAGGATTTCAGGCCACTCCTATGCTGCTAGGACTTAACTTCTGCCAGTTAGTGAAAAATGTTTTCCTGTGTATCTATTGCTGGTGAAAGAAACACATAATCTTGGATTTTTCTCAGGACATATAGTATGATATGAATCTAATTTTCCGTGTCTTTTTCAAAACTCCATCCATTTGTTTTACTTTGCCATTAGCAAATGTCACTTCAGAATTTGTAGGTATTGATTCAGTTTCTATTATAGCATATGTGAGCTAGTTGGCACAAAAGGTGTTTAGATTCACTGTGGAGTAAGAGGAGTTGAGATTGTCAGGCTGGTGTGACGTCAGCAAAGCATGGATGGACAGAATAGATTTGAACCTTCTGTGCCACAGCAGTTGCTTCTTCACACCAAAGGCTGCAGCAGTTTCATGTCAGTAGTGTGCAGTCAGCCATAAGGAATATTGCTTTTCCCTCAGAATTTCACAGTGTGGCTTTCTTCCCAAAGAGAGAAAATAGTTTTCTTCTGATCTTAGTGACAGATAGTGCATTGTATTTTCTAGCATTAACAAGCATACCATCTCAGTGCCAAAATTTGTTATTATTAATTAGATACACTTCAGTGTATCAGAGCATAAAGAGTTCAGTTGAACTAACTCTTCTAGTGGAATGTATTCCTGGTCTTCTGAATTCGAGGTGTTCGGTTATAGATGGGAAATGTTCCCACAAACGTTTTTGTAACTGCTTATGAAAATGATAAACTAAGGGTTGAGGTTCTGAAGTAAAGCCTATCAAAGAAGGGGGAAAAAAGGTTTTTACATATAAAGACTGAATGAAAATGTGTATGTATGAAAATATGAGAAGAAACAATTAGATTAAAAGAATGGAATGAATTGTTAACCAAGGTGGCAACTACTTTAGAATAAAATAAATTCCGCAAAGCATGAGGAATATGTTATTTCCATCAAGATGAGAAGCCTGTTGCTCTGATAAACCCACAGCATAGATGACTTCTCAGCAGAAGGTGTGTGCTCTCATAGCAGGAGAAAGGCAACAAGCTACAGCATACAATGTGTCATTTCTCTCTATCTGTTATGCCAACAAGAACTTTGCCTAGGATTCATGGAGGAAGAAGCAAGAAAATAGCTTGGGATCATGATAACTGCTGCTGCTCCAGCTGAGTCTGGAATGAATCCTGGATGATGAGGCTTATGTATTTACTCCTTGGGGAAACCAACTGGTATTTAACAACCTGTCTTTGTTAGGAATTTTTTCCTACTTGCTAGCCTACTTTTCCCTGAAATGAAGCATGGTGTTCACACCACAGTACTTAAAAATCAGGAAGACTTTCACCAGGGAAGAAAGCTCCATAGAAACCCATTCCTTTCAGAATAGTAAAGGTCCGGTTAAGATCAAAATTATTTCTCATAGGTAAGCATCTCATGATTTTACACTGTATTGTGTTTACCTGGCAAGGGTTTAGTAGTGGCGTGGCTACAGGCGTGGCTTCTGTGAGAAGCTGCTAGAAGCTTCCCTGTGTCCAGCAGAGCCAATGCCAGCTGGCTCCAAACTGGACCTGCCACTGGCCAAGGCCAAGCTCATTGGTGACGGTGGTAGTGCCTCTGGGATAACATAGTTAAAGAAGGAGAAAAACTTACTGCATGGGAGCAATTGCAGCTGGAGAGAGGAATGAGAATATGTGAGAGGGACAGCTCTGCAGACACCAAGGCTGGTGAAGAAGGAGGGGAGGAGGAGCTCCAGGCACCAGAGCAGATTCCCCTGCAGTCCATGATGCAGACTGTGGCGAAGCAGGCTGTGCCCCTGCAGCCCATGGAGGTCCATGGTATAGCAGATATCCACCTGCAGCCTGTGGAGCACTTAATGCCAGAGTGATGTGATGCCTGAAGGGGGCTGTGACCCCACTGGGAAGCCTGTGCTGGGGCAGGCTCCTGACAGGACTTGTGACATTGTGGAAACTGAGGAGCCCAAACTGGAGATTTGCTGGCAGGACTTGCGATCCCATGGGGGACCCATGCTGGAGCAGTCTGTTAGACTTGTTTGCATGTTTCGTGAGCATTTTGCAGCAAGTGTTTGATTTCCTCTTCCAAAAATGAGGTAATGACTCTGTCTGCAAGACTGAATGCCTATTTTCACCAGGCCTTATTTTAAGGGATAAGTGGCCATTCATTTGAGTGTCTTTTAATGTTGTTGACCAATTTAAAGTGCTTGTGCAACAGAGTTTGAAAATAATGGCTAATCCATTTGAAAGCCACCCATCACTGTCAGGATCTGGCAAAATGCTGCCTCACACACTCTTACTCACGCCCTACAGTCTGACACGTCTTCTTACCTTAGAAGTCCATTTCTCCACATCTTTCTGACTTGGTTTATTTTGTCGTGTCGTGTAATGTCATGCCTGTGACAGTCTTCAGCACCCACCCCGACCAGTTTTTCCCAGAAAAACTCTTTGTTTTCCCTTCAATCACTTATTAACTAGAGCCAGTGTCTGCAAAAACCCTTATAACAGAGTGTTTAATTTTTGTGGCCATATTATTAAGCCCATAAGCTCCATGACCAAGAATCATGCGCTGGGAATGATTTTCTGATAGAAAATTCAGTTTCTGCATAATCTAAATGTTCTGAAGAGAAAGCTGATTAAAGGATTTTGTTCTGGCTTTGCTCATCTCCAAACATATTAATTACTGTAATATATAAGTAAATGATGTAATTATTGTAATGTGTAATGTATATTATATGCATGAAGCATATTTTCATTTTATTCAGCAGACCTAAATTGAATCATTTCAATTGTACTTTCAACTGCACTTTTTTTTGCCTCTTGATAGTTGTGTCTCAAGTTAGACCTGTTATTACTGGAAATTATATATGCTGTGTAGATGTACAAATGGAGCCTCTAAATGAATTTGTCATGTTTCTTTTCATATACCTGGTTGCAGCTTAGTAATTGGCACTATCTCTGCACCTCACATGCTGCTCCTCTGGTCTGGTGAGGTAGACGTAACTGATTAAGAGACTCTGCTGGTCAAGTTAGGACTATGAAACAGGCCTCCGGAAAAAGGTTTCCTGAATCATGTTTTTGGATGTTAAGTTTATAAAATCTGCCTAAGCTTCATGCTGCAGGACTGGTGTCTTGGCAACCACTTGTACATTGTAAACTTGTTTACAGCCTAGCTACTTAAAGTGGTGTATTATGTAAGTGCCATTGGTTGCTATCAATATGTTTGGATGGGTAAGTAAAATGCAGACAGCTGTATATTAAAGAGGCCCTGTTATGAGCTGGTTTGAATGGATTGCAGTTTTACGGAAGTGCGTATTTTGCTCTACAAAGCTGAGAGGGAAACTGGACGTTGAAATAAAAAAGACGTGCTAGAATTCTTGGTTCTTGTGATTACTGAACAATGTACCCAAACCAAAATATCCCAGGTCAGGAACAAGGGATGGTATTCATAAATTCAAGTATCTATAGTGTGGGCTTCCATAACTGAGCTAGTTACATAAACTTTTAAAAACATGGATATCTGGTCTAGATTTCCAGTGATTACATAGTGGTTCCAGACAACAAATTTAGAGATGCCGCTTCAAATTTTTGATAGCATTCCTTTTCAGAAACAGCTCCAGCACTACACATTCTTCTGTGTTTTTAGGAGATGAGCTGTCTGCCAAACTGAAAGAAGTTCAATTAAAAAATAAAGACAATCATCAGCTCTGTATGATTTCTTTCAGGAAAGCTACTGACATATCTCAAATTTTCCATTCTTATGTAGCTGAAACTGGTTAATTTTGCTCTGCATAAAACAAGAAATCAAGAGCTTGACAGTAATGAAACATTCATTTTATTTGTCTTTTTACAAGGCAGACAATTACTAATTTTATGGTTGAAAAAGCTCATATTTAAACCTTGCATAAGGATGTTATTGCTAGACCTATTCTGATGTTGCCTTTATTAAAAAAATGAGTGTAACTAACTTATTCTGTTCTGTTCCCTTCTGAAAGTGGAAAAAGTCTTCAAAACAAACTAGGAGACTTGTTTCCGATGATTTACAAGTCTTGTGAACTGGCTTTTCTTTTTTTTTTGTTTTTTTGGGTTTTTTTTTGGTCAGTAGAAGGATCTGCATACTTTCACATTAGGTTTATGTTTCATATAACTGTCCTTCCTCTGAAATCTTGTATGTCTTTTCCTCTTCGAGAGACAAATCTCGTTTCTTAACAATTCTCTCCAGTAGTACCTCTTCCAGCACTGTGTTGTACTTCTGGTTTGAATAGACTTGTTTGCAAAGGATACCAAGCTATTACACAAAAATATAGAAATGGCTATTCAGTTTAAGCCTTTTTTCCCCAAATGTAGCTTATAAGTTTTCATGTCCTCTTTGACATCAAGAAAAGTATCTGTGAGTCTTTACTGAAAAAGCTTAAATAACTTTTACTTGAGATTCTCTCTCCTAAAGTTCTTCCCCATCAACTGAGAAAATATATCCTTCAGGACTTCATGATAAGCCTCAATTTTCTCCCCTCTCTGTTTCTATGCCAAGAAAATAATTCTAAGGGGATGTGATGTAAAATTTAATCAGAGGGAAAAAAAGGAAGCATAGAAAATAGTCACAATAGGAAAATACAAATAATAATATTAAATTTCTGCCAGACTACAAAGAGATGATGAGATATCTGGCAATTAGTTTTCTCTGCTTGCGAATCAGGTTTCAGACCTGATGGTTTCAGCTTGGAGAACACCATCCTCTAATCAAATTTTAATGCACATACCATACCCAGAACCCAGTACCTTTTTATAGTTGAACAGTGGACTGCTCATGGGGAACCCAAGCTGCTTCAGAGCTGCTTGTTTTGTCTCCCAGCAGATGGTTGTGTTCTCCTTCCTAAACCAAACAGGCTCTACAGGTTTTTTTAAAAACAAATATTTATAGAAATTACATTTTCAAACTGGATATAATTCAATAGCTTTGCAGGTTTTGTAAACCAGTGCAGCATGGTTTGTCTTGATGGAAAAAGGAAGGTTTGCTAGTATGCATACTGTCTGAATAGCCATCAGATCTGTCTATATTTGAAATGGGGAATTATTCATATTGATAAAGGTTTCCTGTGGCTATATAAATGAAGGCAAATCTTGCGTCTGAAGTTTAAACTGAGAACTCTTTAATCGCAAAGTAGTAGTCAGATGTTTAAACTGAAGGAGACTACCCCTTAACTGCTTGCAGCTAGTAGTTTGAAGGCTAAATTTTGATCCCAGGTATAACTGTACGCCCGCAGTCTGTTAGCAGAATTACCCCATGAAAAACGGCTCTTCCTCATTCTTCATTTTCACAAGATGCCTGATCCTGAGCTCACTGACATCAAGAGATGTTTGAGGACTGTGCTTTTAGATTTGCCTTCTCCACCGTGTGCTTGCTCACAGGCACCAACCCAACAGATGTTGTTGTAGCAGGCTGTAAAGCACAAGCAGCACTAAGATAAGTAGATGCCTTATTTTTATTAAGGTACCGAACTACTCACTGCTGCTAGTTGTTGCTAATTGCTGCTACATACTTCAAGGGTATGTACTTGAAACTTTGTAGAGCTGGGATTCATGGACCTGTAATGATCAATGCTGCAAACCCCAAAACAAATGCAAAGGAGTTAAATAATATTTGTGGCCAGCAACTTCTAATGCAGCTGTGCAGCTGTATCACAAACCATAGCACACCATGCTTGGTCAAGCAGTTTCAAGTTCATAAGGATCATTTCTGTGATGACCTCCATTAAACTGATTCGTGGAATGTTTCATCTTTTCACAGCTTCAACATATCTTATAAATTACAGGAGTCAGGACCTGTTATATCATCGTAACAGCTTCCCTGCAGGAAGAGGTTTAAAACAAATGTCTTCAATGCACTGGAGGTCATTTCATGATCAAGACCATCAAGGAGCATACAGTAGACTCCTTAAAATAACATGATGACTTTAAGATTTTTCCTTTGTTGTTGTCTTGTAGTATTTCTCCAGAGTTGTTTGCCCAATGCCAAACAGCTATGCTTTACAAGGGCCCCATGCTGCCCCCTGAGAGGTGAAGTATAGTGCTCCTGCTGTATATGTAACTAACCTGTGTTGAGATATCTCTGGTTTTGAATTTAAAAGAACTCCTACTGTCTCTGTGAATAACTATAAATAAAAATCTCTGTCCCTCTTGCATCACTCCTCAGAGGAAAAAAAGTACTTCAGGGTTTTCCCATGTAAAACTCCCTATAATTAACTGAGTTGGTACAAAATGATTAGGAATCCTTTTCAGTATTTTGGATATGTTCTTTTTTTTTCTTTGTTTGAAAGCTGTTTTGTGAGAAAAAAGGTATAACTATGGTAACGAATACCAAGATCTGGCAATGCTGGCATTTGCAATTCATATTTTCTATACCATTTGAATGAGGATTTTGGTTGTAAATTTAACATAATGTCATGCAAGCCTAAACTGGATGTAGAGAACTCTGTAATTTTCTGAAATGAAATATCAACTTTAAATAAAGCTTGCCATTATATCCAGTAAGATATCTATTTTAATCAAACCTTTGATGACATGTCATCAAAAGTTTAAGAACCAGCAGCATGGCTGCTCATATGTGGGAAATGGAAACTAAATCTGACTAGAAATTTGGGATGTTGACTGACGAACATTCATTGCCACAGTGAGGAATAAAAAAGTGTGATGGGATAAGAGAAGAAATGGAAATTAGATTAGAAAATCTGCCTGTTATGGTTCTTGTTCCTATGCTGTCACCCACCATGACATTCAGGTGCTACATCAGTATTTTAACAGATGTGAAAGGTTGTAATTTCAGCAAAGACTGGTATTTTTAAATATTTGAAGCCATTTCTAGTCTGCCACAGTGACGTAAATCTTGAATAGCCACGCTGATTTTTTCTGGATTTACTTCAAATTCACACCTGCATTTCCCTATGAACAGTTGTGAATGCTTCTTTTGAAGAGACTTACTTTCAAGTCCAGTCTTTGGCTACACCTTGTGCAAAGCAGCTCTCGATAAGAAAGGACGTAGCATGTAAATGCAAAGCTGAATGTTTGTTATGTTCTGGTGCATGCAGAAGCTCCTGGCTCTCAGAATATCAGCCTGTCACACCCTTGTTAAGCGACTACTATTGCCAAGGATCGTGACAGGTCTGCGGATTGCAAACTAATTATCTCCAACAATTGTGTCTGCTTATTTCTTGCACGAATGGATAACATCTTCAGTGGAGCTGGTCACTGGAGCTCAGGTTTAAGGGCTGTTGATTGGATAGTGGATGTTTTGTGGCTGTTCATAAAGAGAAAGAGTAAAAATATGGCCACTTTCACATTTTATAACTGCATCTGCAGTTCCAGGATAATTACCTACTAAATACACTCTGAAGTCTCTTCTAGATGCAGCAGGTGAAAAGTGCAAAATGTGGAGGATACAGAATAAAGAAATGTCTTGATGTTTACAGATGATTTAGGCACCTGTTCCCATAATAAAAGCATCAATCTGTCAGCCACTATAAGGGTCTAGTCATACAAAATGCTGAGTAACTTGTATTGTTAATTTTGCACCTTCTTTTTCCAGACAGTGCAATAGAGTCTGATTCTGCAAGGTACTGTGCTATCTTGGGACAAGCTGATTCAACACAGACTCAAAGGAGCCTTCTAGAAATAAGTTTAAGAAGTTTCTAGGAAGTGAACATGGTCCAGATCCCCAGATAAAGATAGGCACACACTGAGCATGGGAGCATGGGCAGGAACAGCAGCAGCGCTTTTTTGCCTTTCAAAGGGGAAGGTCTGATATAGAACTAGATAGGAATTAGTCACCCTGTGTCTTAAAGAAAGGCAGCTGGTATCTATGGACTACAGGGAGTTACTAAGGCCATGAAAGAGGAACAGTTAAGTGGTTATCTTTGTGGCAAGAAGAGAACTCTGTAGTACAGGAAATCTGGGAAATAAGGAGCTTTGCATACCCACATACATTTGTGTGCTTACTGAGGCACTCCCTTTAGAGTAATGGTTAGAAATGAGAAACAGAGTGACTTGGGTGAAAAAGCACTGGTGTTAATGAGGTATCACATCTAAAAAGCCAAAACAAAGCAGAAAGATGGAAGGTTTTCCTATCTAGAATAAACTCCTGCTGGGAAAATATGGGCTAATTATTTGACTTTTGTTTTATTTTTTAATTTATACATCTAAGAACCATTTCGTAGCTTCCCTAGGATGTATTACCAAAGACACTACCCTTGAGATCATCAAGACTTGGCCCAGAAGGCTGGTGATAGTAGAAAATAATTAATCTGAGTTATCTGGGAAAAAGGGGTAAAAAAGAGAAAAGTTTCTGTTAGTGATGACTTCATTTTAAAAGAGTAAAGCACTTCAGTGAAAATTTCAGCACTGTAATAAACCTCCCTGTTTCAAACACCCATTTATCTCCCTCCTTCCTGTGTTTTTGCATGACAGCTCCCAAGAACGTCATCCCCACGCTAAATCATATGATGGACATTTCTAAAAGCATCTGTCTGTCTTTCCTTCTTTCACAGTAAAGTAATTCTTTTTTGGAGCTGCTGTTCTCCTGGAAGGAGAAACGAAATTGTTTGAACTAAGAACTCTTGACTGTGCTGGGCTCTTCTGTGAACACCAAGATGCTCTGAGCTAGACAAACATCTGGATGCTGGGACGCTCTGGGTTTGGCTGCTCCTGACTGCTACATGATTTGGAGTTCCCCTGCACTTTTTATGCATTCTGCTCTTTCCTTGCATGTCTGGAAAAGTATTTAGATGTTTTCTGAGCATAGACTACTGTTTTTTCCTTGCACATGTTGTTGATTTGTTGGTTCTGTGAGTGGCACTGGTGGACAACGCTGCCTGTTCTCCTAGCCGGAGGACTCTCATGATGACAATGAATGGGGAAAGGAGAACGCTGAAAGCCCTGGAGCTTTATAGGTTAGTGAAAAAATAAAAAGAATAGAGAGGAAAAGTATTTTCTCTTTCCTGTAGAACAAGCTGCTTATCAGAGCACCATTATTTTACTAGGCCTTTCCTACCACCTTTGAAAGTGATCTTTCTGATTCAGGCTCACAGCCAATGATTCATCTGTATCTAAAGCTGTTCTTCAAGTCAGATCTTGGACATAGAAAGGAGGCAATGCAGAGAGGCAGGTAGACAGTTCCCTGGAGGAACTCTTGGGACTTCCTGCTGCTTTGACGCAATTTGGTAAGTGGCCTTTTGCAGGTCTTGCTTTCTCTCTTCCTTTCTCCTCCACCTGTAGCTTTAATGCTGCCTCTCACCTTGGAGCTGATGGTCAATGGCAGTGCAATAAATGGACTCTGTGCAGTGCATGATCCCTTGTGCATATTGAGAAGGAGCCTGGGTACAAAAAGGTGGCTATTGAAATACAATAGTGACCTTGCCCTATGGGGCAGGAACTCAAACCCAAGGCAGCTCGAAAACCAGACTATTAGAAGGAATTAATCTGAAAAGAGTATCACTTCTTTGAAATTCTTTCTATATGAGAAACTGCCAAGAGCAAAGTTGTAAAATGACTAAAATACTGCAAAACTGTGAGTTGAACTGAAACATATACTGAAGAAATATGATGCTAAATGTTTAGTACAATTTGTAAATGGGCAATAGTTAAAATATGTTGTAAATATGCAAAAAATACACAATATTAAATACACAAATGTAGATGGGGGCCCATGCTGCCTGTTTCAGAACCTTATAAATGACAGTTGTGACAGTGTTGTTACTGCTGAGAAGCTGCAGGAATTCTTTATGCTAACATTGCACCTGTATCAAAGGTTCTATTGTTTCAATGACCGTATGCTTTTTATTCACAGAGAAGTGAGATTCAGAGGCTTAATTATGCCAAAAAGATATAGCTATTTTAGGAGCTTAAGATTTCTTATTTTTCATGAGGAGAGAAGTTAATTATTGGACTGTGTCAAAGAAATAATCTGAGTCAAGGTTGGCAACTTGGACTCTTGGCATTTTGCACAGCATGTGTCAGGGAAATATAAATGCTACTAGGAAATTAATCTGATAAATTTTTCCAGTTTGAAACTTACTGCTCTCTCCCAGTGTCCTCTTACATGACTTGTGGGAAATCAATCACAGTGCTTCAGTTACCCTATCTATACAGTGAGTATAGCAAGCAGAACAATACAGAGTCTGAGCCTAGGTACAAGAAATTGTCTTGACTCTTATCTCTTACTTGGATTCTTAATTTTCAACTGAAATTAATCATCTGCAGCATTTCAGCCAGAAATTTCTCATATTCAGAATGAGCTGTCCTCCTGTCTTCTAACTATGGAGGGTTTCTTTTAAACGTATATCCAGCTGGGTACATAATTCCACTCATTCTGAAAACTATGGTCACTATTTTAATTATACAAAATGACAAACTGAAGCAGAATGGCTGGCTGACTTGTCAAAGGCCACACACAAAGTAAGCAGCAGAGTCAGAAGCCTGATTTTGAGTCCCTGGTTGTAAACACAAGATAAAAATACTTGTCTTGGGTATGATTTAACAACAGCTTGGAAAAGGAGCTTTACTAGGAATAATAATAACAAAAAGTCCAGGTATGGCATATGCACTTGAGATCCCAGGTCCTCTAAATGCCTTACTGAAGGGCGAAATGTGAAAGATATTTATGTAGCTTACCAAGGGTACAAAAAAGAGGTGAAAAAAGATTGATCAGGTAAGTCGGTGAGCTTGACATAAGGGTTAGGACTTGTGAAATGGATTAAAGATTAGCTTGGAGACTGATAGGGCACAGGGTGTGTCAGTGAAAGATAACAGTTAAGAGTTAGGAAAAAGCAGCAAGCTGAGGACCACGCTTATCTTTACTTTGGTTATAAGAGATCAAAAGAAGCATGCCATTTCAACCTACTGAAACTTGCAGATGACTGGTGAGTATGAGGACAGCTGGGGAATCTTGAGAAGTACAGGAGAGAATGCAGGCCCAGGTTTCTAATTCTTCAGACTATTTGGGTTTACTGTAGCACACAGAATCAGGGTCATCTGAGATAACGCACCCATGTTCAAGGGTGCTTTGAAATGAAGAACACAGAGAAATTCATTATGTGTTTGTAGCAGTTCTGTAATGTAAAAAGCAGTTCTGTATTTTTGCAGCAATTCTTTTGTAAATAGATAAAAAAATGTTTCCTAATTTTTTTCTGAACTGCATTGCTTCCCTCCAGGGTGAGGTATGGTGACTGTCTGCAACAGGGAGCAGGCAAATGCTTGTAAAGATTGTCTGCATCTCACCAGAAATGAGAATTTAGGTTTTATAACTGTACATTTTTGAAGTGTTACACTGGGAATGATATATTTTATGAAAAGCACCTCAGGTCAGCTAGTAATTAAGCCATCAAAGGTATAATCCATCTGAAAATAAGGGAGACTCCTTCTCAGTGTATTCTTTTTGGAACACTAGTAACACAGTTAAAATCATGTAATTCACAAGTAGAGCTGGATCTAGACCAGGCTGTCTAGGAAAGGGAGGTTTTGGCCACTAGTATTACACTGAGAGACTGGACTAGGTGGGATGAAAGGGAAAAACACTGCCACGTTTTTTCATGGTTCTCTTCCGTAGTATATGCAGTCCTACAGTGCTGTGCTTCTGCTCTTTGCTGGATGCACAGGACGACAGAGTAGCTCCATCGAAGTGTATAATGTAATTTTGTAAGCGCTCTCTTATGTGCGTGTTTGTTCTCTGCAGTATAGCACTTTCATTCAGTGCCACCACTGTCTTGGTATTCTGTGCACATTCAAAAGCCAGTCCAATTTGAATGTACCCCTGTTGTGATACTTTTATTTCTTGAATTAATCTTGAGTGTGTGGGAAGGAATCATTGCAGCTTTTTGTTTTTAAGTGGAATCTGATCTCTGTCAAGATCACTTCTCAGGGCTTTCCGTTAACAGCTTTTAGTTTACTAATCGCTTCTCTTGAGCTTTAGGCCTTAACCATTTATGTAATCAACCATAGTACCTGGATAGGATCTTTTACATGTTAGATTGCTATTGTTTGCAAAAAATGAAAAAATGGAGCTTCTTTAAGTGAATGTCTGATGAGAGGATAAATTGTTAGCAAAGAAAGTAAAAACAGCCATGCTGCAACATAACCACAGCCCATTTAGATTTTGAGAGCAGCTGGAGCTGAATGCTTCTTCAGAAGGTGTAGAATTTCCCTAGTATAAATAATTGTATTTCTTTATGCCAAAAGATTTCTTCCTTATCTGAACTTATGCTCATTTTATGCCATAAAGCTTGAATATTAATAACCTTAATGTTCTTTGCAGTAACATTAATTAGGCTAACATTTTCTAGCTACAAAATCACCACCGTACAGAATTTAAAAATTTAATAAGAAAATCAAACAGCCAGTGGGATACTGAGTCACACCCCAGTGAAAAATGCAATTGCCAGAATTTTTATGGTTACCACACAGCCAACTCTCAGTGAGCAGTTTTGATTTATTTAGACAGTGGAGTAACAATTCCAGTAACAAAAGCAGAAAAGTTGGAGGTGCTCCTTTGCATAGTCTGCATGTGGCTCCAATGGGTAGTTAGGTTGGGGTGTTTGAACTTTGCCAGGCATGTAATTTCCCTGTTGAACCAGCATGCATGTCTCTGTACTACCTATTGCACTCTGAAGCTTGGGTGGACACACCAAAATGGCTGTTTCTGTGATGCCTCTGCAGCTTGCTTCTCCTTGATAGAGAGTCTGGGAACACTTAACCATCTCAGGAATGGTCCATAGATATTTGGCAGATGTTGAACCTGAGCTTAGATGTGTGCCTGCACTTCAGACACGGCTGTGTTCAGAGCCAATGCTGAGGCAGTACTAACATGTCTGAGTGGACTAAGTGCTTCCTTGGTGCGGAAACTATTTCTGTTTTGTGCCATGGAATGTATTCCCTAGAACTGGGATTTTCCCACTGCCCAAAAAATGGAGAGCTGCAAAGCTAAATGGGGTGCTTTACAGGTAAGAAAAAGGAGAGATGCTAGAAGCTCTCTTTAAGGCTTCAATAGTTACCTTCAAGTCTTTGGGTCATCTTCTCCTCAGACTTGCTGCCTATCTCTAGGGGTTCCTGAAGGCCCTCTGTGCAGCATTTCAGCCTCCTGCATTGGCTCCTAAGAGACTCAGAGAACTGCTCATTGCTTCTCAGCTATCGGATGCCTAACATTTTGCAGTGCTTCCATTTTGAGCACAATATGCTCTAGGTACTTAAAAAAATGTTTGCCATGATGGTTTTATGTCAGGTTTACAAGAAACTGGTGAAAGTTTCCAGCCAGGACAACTAGACTCCTGTCTAAGCTTCATTGGAACTGGGACAGGGAGAAACATCTAAACAGAGGCTTGGATGCTTTCAGATGTTTTCTGATGTGGCTGAAACACTCTGGCATCATATAGAAGCATGATATTTGCAATTAGTTTAACACAGACCACTAGGTGCAACGTCTTTTGTAAATCAGAAACAGGATGACAGCAATTACAATGCACCATACCTTATAGAGGCTAAAATAATGCAACGTTGATGTCTAGCCTGACCTAGCGAAAAAAATCCTAAGGTCAGAATTTCACAATTGACAAACTTTCAACATGTAAGTAACTTTGATTAAAGGATGGAATGCAGTACACATTTACATGTAGAGGGTGTTTGCTAGGCCTGGGGCCTAATATTTAGAGATTCCAGATATCTAGCTGCTCGGTGTGAGATCATTAAAAGCTGGTGAAGCCTGGCATTTTTATTTATTTAACTAAAATGAGATTAATTTAATCTAACATGGCTCTAATGCTCCTCTCTTTGAAATTAGTAATAAAACTTCTATTAGCATCGTGAACTAATAATCAAGTGAAGGCATCCTGGTATCAGTCAGTACCTGAGACATTAAGAGATTAAGAGTAAGATTTTCAAAGTGATGAGAGCTCATCCAACCTTTCACCTTATAAAATGTCTTAGAATTGTACTGCTGCATTGGTCAGTGCCAAAATACTTTTGAAACCTGCCTGCAGTGACTTAAATGCACTCAGTAGGTGCAGAGCACCAAGTCTTGCGTTTGTGTTCTCTGTCTCTCAGAGCATGCACTCCTTTGGGTCATATGACGTCAAACATGTTCCAAAGGATATAGATAAAACAGTCTCTTCTAAACAGATTAAACCCCTTTTGGTTCACTCTTTTACCAGCTCCAAAATTTTAGAGTGGGAAACAGCAATCAGAAAGGCTGTAGACAAACTTTCAGGGGGATTCTTTTGTCACCTGGCTCTCAAATTTGGTAAAAAGTACTGCAGAGTAGTCCCAGTGATCCAGCCAAACCAGAAATATTCTTTCCCTTGGCTACTTCACCAAGCATATTGAAATTACTGCCACTAGCAGCATGATTAAACCCTGACAACAGCAATTCAGGCTGGCAGAAGAGTGGGAGCCCTTTTGGGTGCCACTTCCTTCCAGTGCAGAGGTGGGAGGTGAGAGCTTGCTCCTATGAAACAGCTGGAAGGGTGACTGAAGGGTTTTATCTCACAGGACTTTGTGAAAGAAAACCTTTTAATGCTTTGTGACCATAAAATCTGTGCAATCAGTCAATGAAACATTGAACACTTCAGATTATTGAATTTGCTGGTATGATACTCTTACCCTAACAAAGCTTTAAACCAGTCCAGGGATTTGTATTCTAATTTGTCACATATTTTTTGCAGAGTTTATTTAATTATTTTCTTCATCAATTGAGAAGATTTATGAATTTGTTTTCTATTATGTGATCATGTTTGTCAAGTAAGCTACTCATTTTTTTTCCCCCGGTTAGCAAATTATTCCCGAACCATCATTTTCTCTTTTGTTTTTCAACCTGCTTAGACTTCTAAAATAGTGTCAGAGTTTACATGTCTGATGAATGTGGATTGATCCTCCTTATAAATCTGTAAAGATCCACCAATATGCTCTTCATAGGCTATACGTCTATACTTAAGTCCAGTTGAACATATCCAGTTGAACATAGTAATGGATGCATCTAAGGCCCCAGCTTTACTCTAAGTTATCAGCATGTATTATGTTCTGCAAAGATGTAACATGCTTTGTTGTTAGGTGGTATATGATAGTTCTGAGTGCTAGTCTATCCTTAAACATAAAAATCTGAAATACTATTGAAGAAGGAGTGGACCTTAACTCTCAAATTGGCATAATGATCACCCTAATACTAGGCCACCAACCCAATTTTCATTTGAGGGCTCTCTTAAAGCGTTGACTGACAGAGACCTAAAGATACGTTCATCTGCAATAGTGTGGTAGTTAAGGTGATCTTGATGATTTTCAGTGTCCTGGTTTAAGTTGCTGCCTCAGTTTAAGTGGTGGAAGATCTGCTTTGTTGCTGAATATCTACAAGATACACGAGTATCTACAAGTTGCAGCTACAAGACGAATATCATTGGATTGTTGGCAGCAATGAACCAAAATATCTGTCCCTAGGATGCCTTTAATACTATTGCTAATCTACTTTGCAGACCTTGGCAGTGGAAGGTAAGAGAAGCATCACTTGGTCAATAATTCAGCCAGGGTTTGGGTAAGGCATACAGGAACTTAAAATAATAGGTGGTGTTATTTATCTGCAATCACCCACGTGATGTTAGGTATTGGTCTCCTGTCAGGTCCTCAGGGATAAGTGTTTGGCTCAAACAGAATATGGTCATCATCAGTGCTTAATTGTTGGGAGGTTAAACAGAGGGGCCATATGGAGCAATGGTGGTAGGTCTGATTTGCCCTTGACTTTGATGTAAACTGAGCCCCTGGGTGGTGGTAACCTGCTGACAACAGGGAGAGAAAGAGGCCTGGTACAAGTAAGTCAGAAGTGAAGCAGAAGGAAAATGGCTGGAATCATTTGTGCCTGTTCTGCACTTGATGTATGCATAAAGCCAGTCCCAAGCCCCAAATGTTGTAATAATTTAGATGTTTCTATTGTTCTTGCTACAGCTATTGTTTGTCTGTTCCTTCACAGTGATATTTTACACTGGGCTGAGTCTGTTTTTAACCTCCACTACTATGAGGTTTATCTACAGTGCTCATATGAGAACGTTAAAAGAGTATGACAAGGGTGTGCGCGTGGAAACGATCTGTAATCTTTAGCCTGCTTTAGCCTGCAGCAGGACTCTCTTATCTCAGGATGAGGGAGGAGGGAATGAAATTGGATTTCTTGCTCCTCATGACAGTTTCTTTAGCTGCACTGTATAGCCCCACCGGGTACAATACAGCACAGCTAACCTAAGCTGCTTTTCTAATTGAGGGTAGCTGCCAGTTTCTCTTCAAAACTGAGCAATGTGAAAACATTATGTATAAAATTTGCACTTTCCTTTTTCATTTATCATTTTCCAAGTCTCCTTATGTAAAGTTTTCTCAATATTAGTGCCTCAAAAGAACAAACACCAAACAATTAAGAAAACACACCCTCCAGCCCCCCCAGTTCTTTGCAGGAACAGTACAAAGAGGTTTACTGCAATTGTGACCTTGGATTTTGGCTGGAGAGATCCACCAAGGGCAGATGATATGTTTGAAGATGAATGAGAGTGATTTAACAATGTACAGTGTGTCTTGAAAGTGCTGTAATGCATAACAGAGACTGCGTTAACCCAAACTCTCAGTAACACACACAGAACATTGGCATAATAGGAGTAATCAGACAATTGTAGAGGTGGAGCATGAGATAGAGAGGCTGCAGCCTGTAAGCTTGCTTGTTCAGGCAGCCCTCAGCCTGGTGTAATCCATGGGGTTATTTATTCTCTTTTCTGCTTCTCGAGGCAGTGTATTTTGGGGCTTGTAAATGTGAGGAATGAAGAAAGTGAAGCTCAGTCTAGATATATGCCCTAAGTTAACCTATTCCCTCCCTTTTCCCATCTTCTCAAATCACCCCTGCTTTCACTTTTATAAGGTAGTAGTGAATCCTTTGTCTTAGCCCTTCTGTTTCATGCTATTTATTGAGAGTGAGAGCCTTTCACCTTTTTTTAATGCTCTTTTGTGTTGCTATAGCAATGGTGGGGCCCATCCTTTTTGTCTGTTTAAATGTACTTATAATTACTTTGATAAATGTGCTTTAAAAATATACCGTGAATGTTTAACACTATAGTTATGTTACATCATATGTAATTAGGGAGATAAAAATAAATGTTTACGGAATCTGATCTTCATCTGGTTTTGAAGCTGGTGAAATAGCTTCCAGCAGTCATAGAATCATAGAATAGTTTGGGTTGGAAAGGACCTTAAGTCCATCTAGTTCCACCCCCCCTGCCATGAGCAGGGACACCACACACTAAACTATGTCACCCAAGGCTCTGTCCAACCTGGCCTTAAATGCCTCCAGGGTTGGAGCATTCACAACTTCCTTGGGCAATCCATTCCAGTGCCTCACCACCCTCACTGTGAAGAACTTCTTCCTTATATCTAACCTAAACTTCCCCTGTTTAAGTTTAAAGCCATTACCCCTTGTCCTACCACTACAGTCCCTAACGAAGAGTCCCTCCCCAGCATCCCTGTAGGCCCCCTTCAGATACTGGAAGGCTGCTATGAGGTCTCCACGCAGCCTTCTGTTCTCCAGGCTGAACAGCCCCAACTTTCTCAGCCTGTCTTCATATGGTAGGTGCTCCAGTCCTCTTATCATCCTCGTGGCCCTCCTCTGGACTTGCTCCAACAGCTCCATGTCCTTTTTATGTTGAGGACACCAGAACTGGACACAATACTCCAAGTGAGGTCTCACAAGAGCAGAGTAGAGGGGCAGGATCACCTCCTTTTTGGGCTGCGGCAGGGCTAATTGCTTGGTGTAAACAATTGTGTTCAGCCAAAACCATGGGTAAATAGGCACATAGGATAGGAAAGATCCACCTATACCACTGAATTCAGTACCTTAAGATTGCTAGTGACTGTGTAATAGACATTTAGCCTAGAGTGATGCACAAAGCATCTGGATGACATGACATTTTAGACATACACTCCAAAATCCTCTAACAAAGTTAAAAATTTCATGTTCAGAGTGCTATAAGATAGAAAGAGAGCAAGGATAGGGATATTGGTAATGTTCTGTATTTCCATATTTAACCTACCCTACAGAGCACAAGGCAAGCATATGGCGTGGCAATAAAAAGTATTGTTAAAAGCTTCTGCGAGAACACTTCAGTGGTAACTGGTTTTGTTCTTTTCACACATGAAGAGTGAAACCTGAGTTGGAATACTGGCGGTAGTTTCATATTCTGACACTGAATAACTGAGTGACACTGAAAAGACTGAAAAGACAGGACCTGTACACTCAGTCCAATATCCAGTATTTTTTCCTAACACTGAATTGTGGAAGGGGACAGAAAAGAGCTGCAAGATTGTTTTGGAAGTAGGAGAAAACATCCTACAGTGAAAAAGCTACAGAATCAGCATGTTCAGATTATTAAAAAAGCTTTAGAGAAAGCTTGGGAAAAGTGAATAAATTTCTTCCTAAGGATAAAATACCAGGTGTCAAAAGGGCCTTTTATTTAGCAGACAGAGGACTTAAGACCTGGCATGTTCAAATTCAAAATAAAACAGATTATTAAGCTTGAAAAAAGACTAATCAGACACAAAGATAGTCTCTATCAGGTTGTCAGAGAAGGACTAGCACCTTTCTAGAAAAGTTGTTCAAGTCTTGCACATACAGAAGTGTGTGTGTACACACATATAAGGCAGAGGTGATGACTTATTTGGTCTTTCTGGCTTTAAATTCTATGACGTGGTTTAAGCCCAGCTGGTAACTCGGAACCACGCAGCCGCTCGCTCACTCCTCTCCCTTCTTCTTCCCCCCTCTCCCAGAGGAATGGGGAGGAGAATCGGAGGAATGTAACTCCCATGGGTTGAGATAACAGCACTCCAGTAACTAAGGTATAATACAAACCACTACTGCTACCAATAATAATGATAAGGGAAATAACAAGGGGAGAGGACACAACTGCTCACCACCCGCTGACCGATACCCAGCCCGACCCGAGCAGCGATCTGGGCCTTCCGGGTAACTCCCCCCACTTTATACACTGGGCATGACGTGCTGTGGTACGGAATACCCCTTTGGCCAGTTTGGGTCAGGTGTCCTGTCTCTGCTTCCTCCTGGCTTCCCCTCCTCCCTGGCAGAGCATGAGACTGAGAAAGTCCTCGGTTGGAGTAAACATTACTTAGCAACAACTAAAACCATCGGTGTTATCATCAGCGTTGTTCCCAGGCTGAAAGTCAAAACCACAGCACTGCACCAGCTACTAAGAAGGAGAAAAATGACTGCTGTAGCTGAGACCAGGACATATGAACACAAGGCAGTAGTCTGTAAGGCAGTATTGAGGTTATTGTTGTTTATGAACTTCTTACAGAAAACTTCTTAAAATAAGAAGGGTAGAAACCAATTATAACTTTCGTTACTGAAGGTCTGTTAGACTCAATTATAAGGGAATTTGAACATAAGTGTATAGTGGTTTACTCTGATATGTGAAGGAAACATGGTTTCCAGTAATGGAGCAATGATGGCAGTTAAACCTTGCAGTGCACAAAATGTTTGTAAATGAGATAAAGGATGTGTTTTGGTTGCAACGGTTTTTATACGCCATTAGTGAAGTCTGCTTGAATTTTGAAAATTTTAACATGAGCACTTTTTCTTGGAGGACATATGAAATACAACTTTTAACAAATAGATTGAAGCATATTAAGTAGGGAGAATAACTAATCAGTGGATATAATGTACAAATGTGTATGTAAGTCTCATATTCTGGAGGCAAAAATGCTCAGAGAAATGTTTTCTAAAGAAAAGAAATTTTACATCTTTTTCATCTTGTTCCTAGTTTTTGTAGTTAGAAGTACACGAATTATGCAAAGTCTGGCTTTGTGAGAAGTTATATTTGATTTATTATTTGCTATCAATAGATAAACAAATCACATTTTAAAAAGTGATAGGCTTCATTTCTACAAGGAGTTATTTCTCTCAATTTGCCATGTTGAAGTTTATTAACTGAATAGAAATAAAAATGTTAAACTTTTTTATTCTTCTGTGGAACTACAGTGTTTCCTATGATAATTTAATAATTTTCATGCTTTCCAAGGCTTTAGCAGTGTTAATCTTGAATAATTCTTAGGGTCTGGTGATACTGTAATGTAAAAGCAAAGTTAATGTGAAAGCATACAGCATCTGTTATAATAATTTAGTAATTTTTATATTACCAGTTAGAGGAAGCAACCTAATTAAGGAACCATTTTAGGTGGCTTGCCAGCTCACAGCCTGATTGTGCTTTTCTGTGGTAATGGCTGCAGTCTTGGCAGTGGTACAGAGGACGGTGTGGGTCCATGCTCTGCTCCTGTAGGAAGTGTAACACCCCAGTCAGTGCAGCACTTGTGGGTAAAGGTAGGGACTGCCAAAGAGGAAGAGCCCCAGGATCCCTACCATAAAAAATATGTGTGAAGATGCAGAGAGTACCTGTCTATGATAAAATGAGCTAACACGATGGTTGCAAGTAGTTAATGTTGTATCGAACTGTGCTAATTTGATGAGTGTGACATGAACTATTTAATTTGCATTGAATCATCACCTTGCAGCTGCATTCTAACTCCTAAAAACAATGGGCATCTAATAAATCACAGGAACCAAAGCGGCAGGTAAATCCAATAGCTACTTTAGAATTTGCAGTACACCCTAATCCTAGCAAAACAATTCTGAAGCAGGCTGAATAATTAAAGGTGAACAATTTTGAGATACATTTGTCTGTCTTTCAGTTCATGAATAGTCTAGCAAAAGAGCTTTTTAGACTTGTCTTTTATTACCAATTACTTCCTGAATCCTTTCTTTCAGTAATTCTTGATCTGTCACATGGTAGGCAAAGATGAGATTATAGACCTTACGATGATCAATTCAGGAGTAATAAAAGTATATGTGTATTCAAGTATACCTTTAATGATGAACAGATCTTCCTGGTTAAATCTCTGCCCTCCTCTGAATTATGTTACTCTACTTCATGTTAATTTTGGAATAACTGCATCTGCTTAATAAAAATTAATAAAAAATAATATGCTGTATTTATCTAAGGGTAAAGCATATGAACAGATTTGGGTCTAGACCTGCTTCTGATGTTATCTCACTGTAAGAGTGCATGAATCCCCTTTTTTTTCATTAATGCCACTGCTTCCTCATTTGTCAGATGAGAATAGTGATGATACTGGCCTTTTTTCTCAAACACTTTGAAATTTTAAAGTCGATTTAATTCTTTGTGTCATTGATGCTCCATATCATAATCTCCAGAACTGAACTATGTGAAATGGATCCATTCTTTTTTTGATGGCAGACCTTCATTGCTACTATTGTTTGTGATCATGTCTTGGTGTTGTAAACTGAAATTTGGAGCCTGATATCAAGTTTGTCTGTTCAAACAGATTTCTGTCACCTCATGAGTTTCATGGAAATGTGAAGGACTGACTTGGATATCAGTGTTTATTGGTTTTTGGAAGGGCTTTTTAAGTGCTCCAAGAAGACAGTGACAGCAAAATTACTTATGGCAAAATTATTATTCATAAAAATGGGGTTTTGGCTGAGATTTGAGATGTGTACCTTGAAAGCAGAAAAGACCTGAGCATCTGGGTCAAGTTTCCAGAAAAGACATTGGAAAAGACTGCTCTTTCTATGGGGTTGTTAAATGTTATCAGATCAGACACTCTGATGTACAGTTGCTTGAGAATACTTTTACAGAGCTGTTATCTTACTGGAATATATTTACTGATCAAAATATTCTGTAAGAAAAGACTCAGAAAGTCTTCATAAGCCTTTAGTCATCTGGGAGATGTGACTCAGCTCACTTGCAGTAAACAGTGCTCTGTGTCACAAACACAATACCTGCAAACATTTGTTGACTGCTTCACTAAGGGCCTGAGCGTAGTTGATGAGGACCCTTTGGGCTGTGGAGATTGAAGGTTATGCTCCCCTCTCTACTGGCACAGGGGTGAGGGTAGAAGGAGCCTGGAACCAGTGCAGCTGTGCTGCTGTGCTCACATTAAGAGTAAGCAGAAGATTTGGGTCTCCAGGGTTATTACTCTGATACCATTCACTGATATTAAATTCACTTAAATAGGAGAAAAAAACCCACAAACTTAAATTATATTAAACCTTCACCATGTTAGTGCAATTTCTCTTGATCATTGTCATGTATTTTAATATAGTTCTGCTACACTTACTCGTCTGCTGTTTCATTATAAATGGTCACAGTTCAGCAATAATCTCACACTTAGCTCTTTTTACCTCTCTCCCACCACACATTCCCCCTGGAAAACAAGCAGCTCTTCTTTCCTATTTTCTCCTGCTATCCTAGTTTAATAACTATAGCAGCAGACAAAATGTTTATCTTGGACTGGATGTTAAGATGCAAATTAGCACTTCTGAATGTCTTGGTGCAAGTCACTCCAGCCCAACACCAAACTGGGCTGTGGAGACTTGTTGTTAAGCAGTGTTGTTGGTAGATGTTGCACAGTGCAAGGTACCACACTCAGGGCAGGTGAGATAGCTCTTTGTGTAAGTGTACAGGCATATCTGTGCACTTAGGGCTGTGGACCTGGGGTATCTCCATGGCTTATAACCATAAGCCTAAGTGTCTCTGCACATGTCCACGTCTTAGCTGTATGGCCAACTTTTGGGTCTCAGTTCACTCTCTATGCTGTGCAAGAGAAACACACAATTTAAATTAGGTGAATACTAATAACCTGGCAAGGCTGAGCAATCCTGAAACAGTGAGTTGTGGCTGCACTTAATCATAAAAGTTTTGTCCCATCCAGGCTTGATGTTCCTCATCTTTTCACCAGTTCAGAGGAATGTAGTGTTAGACAGTGTCATGTTTTAATTCCAGCTGCAGTGCCTATACTTGAAAGCAAAGAAAAAAATCCCCCCTCCGCAAATACTTCTCTATTACTTTGCTAAAGTATCTTTAGCTGAGCTGTGAGACTTGAGGTCCAGACATCTATTAACATTCTGAAGGCACATTTGTTAATTGCAGAACTATTTAACTAGTGACTTGACTAAATTCTGGTTATACAAATTACATTATTTCTCTAATAACCTCAGGTACTTCGCTTGGAAGACTTCCTACTTTTCTTCATCAAAGCGTCAGGTGTTAGAAAAACTTCACACCAAACTTTCCTTTGTTAGATGCTCAGAGTAAAAGGCCTCTATTTAAACTTGTGGGCTTTATGGTGCAAGGACCCTTGTTTCTTTATTAGGTCATATTCGATACGATGGAAAATTTAGGAGAATAGTTTGTGCTTTTCTAACACTTAAAGCACATTCAGACTGGATTTAGTGACTAACCTGACTCCAGACTTGCCTATATCTAATAGGGAGGTACAGATGGATGGCTCATTCCAACATTCACAGGGCTGTTATGATAAACAGGTGCTGATACTAGAGTATCAGGGCGTGAAGGCAGATAATATTTTACAGCTTGCAGTATGCATCATTCCCCTCTTCCTTGGGCTCCTTGGCTTCAGGTAGGGCAAGCTGTTTCCTTGGCTTCAGGCAGGGATGACATATTCTCTTTCTGCTTGTATTTGTTGACTTATACAATATTAACTAAGATTCTTGAATTATGTTAACTTTAATACTGAACTGCAGACTACACAGGGGGAGATGTTTTCTATCCTTCATTTTAAAAGGAACTACTGTGGAGCAAAGAGTGCAAAAAAACCCCCAAAAACCTAACATAGAGTTACAAGGCCAATTTCTTTGAGGCTACTAAAATAGCTGTGAGAAGACCTAATTTTCAGTTACTGTCCTAGAGATGTCTCTTGTATCACATATTTGATGGATAAAATGCAGAACAACCCAAAGAGTAAAGACAAGATAATAGAACAGGTCAGCAAAAAAATCACACCAATAACTTCCCAAACATGGGAATCATCAGACATCCATGCAGAAGTCAGGCACCGTGAGTGGCATTTTGGCATTTAAAACAAGTTTTGAAGTATGGGCTGGATGAGAGGTAGATTGAAAACCGGTTGAATGGCTGGGCTCAGAGGGTGTTGATCGATCAGTGGCATGAAGTCTAGTTGTAGGCCAGTGACTAGCAGTGAACCCTAGGGGATCCATACTGGGTCCAGTCCTGCTCCACATCTTCATTAATGATGTGGATGATATGGCAGTGTACCCTCAGCAAGTTTGCTGGTGACACAGCACTAGGAGTAGCACCTGATGCACCAGAGGGTGGTGCTACCATCCACAGGGACCTCATCAGGCTGGAAAAATGGGCCAACAGGAACCTCAGGAAACTCAACATGGAGAAGTGAAAAGTTGTGCGCCTTGGAGGAAGAACTCCATGTACCAGCACATGCTGGGGGCCACCCAGCTGGAGAGCAGCTTTTGCAGAAGAGGAGCTGGTGGACACCAAGTTGAACTTCAGCCAGAAATGCGCCTTTGCTGAAAGAAGGCTAATGGTATCCCAGGCTGCATAAGCAGGAGTGTTGTCTGCAGGCTGAGAGTAATGATCCTGCTTCCCCTCTACTCAGCACTAGGAAAGCCACACCTGGAGTACTGGGTCCAGCTCTATGCTCCCCAGACATGAGACAATCCAGCAAATGCCCACAGAAATAATAAAGGGATTGAAGCATCTCTCCTAGGAGGAAAGGAGGAGGAAAGGCCAAGATAGCTGTGACTGTTCAGCCTGGAGAAGAGAAGGCTCACGGGGAAATCTTATCAGTGTACATAAATACCTGAAAAGACAGTATAAAAGAGATGAAAGCAGGCTCTTTCCAGTGACAGGACAGGATAAAACTGTGGCAGTTCATCTGAATTCAGACCTTACTTCTCAGATTGGGCTCTGTAAGGTGTTTATTTTTGTGAGATCCTAGGTTATGCATGTCAGGCTCAGGAAGAGCATATAGGTATGGCGATGCTGAGGCCAGCCAAGGTTGCAGAACCTCAGCTCTATTGTGAAGGGAACTTTAACTGCTGACAGCAAGCAAGAGGCTAGCTTGGCTTTTTGGCTTTTTGGCTTTTTTGTTTTTTCCTTCTAATCCTCTTGGTTAAAGGCACCTATTTTATATACCAGACAACATAAAAAAATCTGTGCTAAAAGACCTTCCTTAACCCTCAGCTACTTTAACCATTAGATAATTCAGCCTCTAACTCTAATCTATTCCTGCCTAAACAACCCTATAGCAAAGTTTTGTGTTAATCGCTGGCAGTAAGTGCTGAGATCTGAATGCTGACAGTGCTTTTAAGGGATAGACCAGCTACACAGGCATAGCTGTCCTTAGGGACAGCAAGATGTGTTTAGAGATTTATCTTGGATTTGGAAAATAGGATAGGCTGGGAATCTGGGCTGCTCCGTTTAGGAAATGGAACAGAATTTGTGATTGAGAGATGTACATACAGGGATATAAGCATAGTTCTTCATTTTAATGTGAATGAGTAAACAGCCAGCACTATAATAATCTATAAGGCATTTGATCCCAATAAACCATCTTAATCCTTAGGGCTATTCTGGCAGTAAGAGATAACTGCAGAGAAGCAGAAATGTTCTTAGCATAAAACTCACATATCTATGTTTACTGTGCGTGTTAGTTTCAGATTCTTCTCCCCTCCTTTCCAACACTGATGAGCACTTCAACTGTACAGTCTGCTAGCTCCCTATGTCACTAATAAGAGCTTTTTAATTTGGATTTTTATTGTTGCTAGCAAGGGCCAAGACAAAAGAAAAATCAAACCACAGAGAAATGCTTGGGACTGATGTTTCCTTGGTGGCAGAATGTCTGCTTCAATAATGTTTCACTACAGATAGTACTAGGGTTTTTAAGTAGTCATATATATAGTCCTGTGCTTTGTGGGAGGATGCATTTCCATATCTCTACATTTAAAAATCTTCTGGGCTGAATGCTTTGTTGCTATTGTCTCCTAGTTGCTGCATTGTCTTCACTGTTGTCTGCGTTGCAGACAAAGGGCTGTGGCTCAGAAATGCAGAGGCAGTGAATGCCTAGGCACTGAAGTGCTAAAAGTTACTTGATTTGTTGTCATGACTAAAGACTGGATGGTGCTTATGAATGGGTGAGAGCAAGAGCACATCCTACCTCCAAAAATGTAGTGCTGCTGCAGGTTATATCACTGCATGACGTTCTCACCTCCCAGCCAAAGACTTCAGTTGAAGCAGACAACTACTGAACCGCAGCCCACCTACTATTCAAGGCACAGGGCTGTGAGTGTTTTGGGTTTTGTTCGTTTTATTTATAATCTTCAAACCAGCACTTAGTTCTCTACTACTGGAGTCCTGGCATATAAAGACACTTCATCTCTGACTGGTGTCTCCTGAGAATGAGGGCCTTGTTGTCAGTGCAGAAATGTAGTACCTACTGCAGCTGGTGTAGTGCTAGTGGTCTTCTGGCCCAAACTGTAAGGCAGAAATGAATCTAGGACTTGGAACTAGATGATCTTAAGGTCCTTTCCAACTCTAACTATTCTATGATTCTATAATACTTTTCATTGATCAGTTAGTTTGCAAAATATTTCTTGTTTATATGGGTGAATGGCCATTAGGTATCAGGCTCTGAATCAGTTCAAGGTTGCTTGCTATGTAAGCTGAAACCAATTTCTTTTTTACCAAGTAAGTTCTTACAATGCTAAACCATCTTTTCTTTTGTTTCTTTTTTTTTTCTTAATGACCATAAAGTGGTTAATATTTTTTAAAATAGTGAACATGATGAGGTAAAGGGGAAAAAAAAAAGAGCCCAAACTTTTAAACATAAATCTTGCTGAGATTTATGGAATGAGAGCAGTGTTTACTGTAAGGGATTTGCCATCAGCTTCAGGAGAAGTTGTTGTAGGTTCTGAATGTTTGTAATAGTTATAACCCAATTTATCCAGATAACAAGATCTTTGTCAGCTAAAATCTTGGCAACGTTATGGATTTCAGTGCAGACTGTGAAAGATAACAATCAACTTGACTTCTTACTGACCCAGGAGTTGAAGAGCTGTAATATGGCATTTAGTCTTCCTTCCTATAATTAGACATCATAAAATCCTGTTGTCATCAATGTTATCATAATGGTATAACAAGTTGTTTATAGCAAAATATTAGAGATGCAAGTAGTGATTTTCTGCAGACATTAGCAGACGGTAAAGCTAGACTTGCAGACTAGAAGTTGCTCTAGATGTTCAAATGCCTGAATGTGCCTCTGTCTTTACCAGCATGTATAAAACTGGGACATTTTAAATAAACAGTTGAAAACCTAATACTTTCAAATTTAAAATGGTTTTCTTAGTTTAAAATGGTCTTATTCTCTTTTTAGAAGTTCCTGTATTTCCACCATTTGCTCTAAGTCTTTGAAATCTGACAGCCAGTTCATGATTTGGAGAAGCTAAAGTGAACAGGAGGACTGGATGTACTCTACCTCAGGCAGCACCACAATGTTCTTTGGAGTGCGCTAGTCCAGAAGCTTTGGGAGGCTAATCTTGTTACGACCATGGTTTTTCTATACAACCATAGGCAAGCCTGTCTTAATTTCCATCCATGCACAGGGGAGATACTAGTTTCAGCTCACAATGTAACTATGGATGTAAATTAACCTTTGTGACTCAGAGAACAGACAGAAATGAGTAACTGTCAAACATATGATGTAGAAGAAGTGGTAGAGATCAAATGCTCAGAGAGTTCAAATAGACGTACTGAAAGTGTCCTGCTTCTCATGCCTGGATAAGGTTGGAATTCTAGGGGAGAAACAGTGATGCAAATAAACTCTGGTTCATAATGCATGTGGAGAAAAGGGCTTGATTCAAGATACATAAACACTCAGCCCTGGCACAGCTCACTTTGTGTATTCTTCGCTTTGGAAACCAAAATGCTGTTCTTCACCTGCTGCTTTACTGGGTACATGGCTGTGCACTGCATGCAGACTCTGTCTCGCCCTCTTAATTTGCTCTTACAAATAGCCCTTATAAACTATTTCTCAGAAAGGGGTTCCTCATCACCCTGTGAATGATCCTTCCGTTTACCTCTTACACCACTCTACTAAAGACGTGCTGTTACCATCACTCGGTAGTACTGACTGTGAATTACTGGGCCAAGCTATAAGACTGAGAACTGTGAAGAACTATATGAACCAAGAAGTCATTCAGATACCATTACTGATGGTTTTCAGAGCCTTCACTTTTCCCATTTCCACTTTTGTTTCCGTGGTGTGATATAGTCCTGTTTTGTAGTCCAGTGTTTTAACTCTTTATGTAACTACTCTTGAAACCCAGATGCTCTCTGAGTGAATTTTTTTCATGGTGTTCCAAAGGCTTTGCCAGCATCATTATATTTATCTATATTTTCTGGATTTTTTTCCAGTGAGACACCCAAAGCTGTTAGACATAGTGCCCAGCCATTGAAGAAAAGCAGGCCTAAGGTTTTCCCAGCTGCTTGCTCAGAATTTTGCTAACTCCACATGGACATTGCCCCTTGCTTTTCTTCTGTGAACAAAAGGTGACGAAAGACATGCACTGAGTGCTAGATGAGAACTCTTGCTGAGTGGCCTTAGGTTGTGCTTTGTGGCACGTGTACAGGTTTGTGCTTCAGTACAAGGTATGGAACCATGTGCAATTTTTTTTTCTTCTGCTTTAACTGACTTTAAGGAAAATCCATGCTCATACAGCCTCCATCCTAGCATGCTGAAATGGAGTCCTCTCCAGGTAATTTACAGCAGATCTGAGCTATCTCTTATTTTGACTCCCACGCTGAAGGCAGGTGAGTTCTGTAAAGCTTATATAAGGGAGAGAGAGCGGAACCTTTTCCACCACTTGCCTACACCATTTGGTGCTGCAAAAGCCCAAGCAATTAACACTAGCTAATTAAATTTATCTCATTACTACACTGAAATGGTCTCATTTTTTAAAGGTATTTACGCAGTTGATTTCCCCTGTTTTCAATAAGAATTAGCTACCTCAATACTTCTAAAATTTAAGCCCTTATCCAGCCTTATGCAGTACAACATAATCTGTTTGTGTGTGCTCTGTACCTCTCCATGCAATCTGTGTGCCCAAATTATAAATATCAAATCCCTGCAGACCAACCATTTATTGAAAATTAATCTTGAAAGGCACTGTATTTGCTGGTCTGTGAAAGATGACATGAACAGGCTTTTCAGAGAAAGGGGGTTATCAGGAACATTTGAGGACAGACATGAGATATCACCCTGTACAATGTGTATAGTCTGAAGGGAAATTGGAATGCAATAGCTTTCTATATGTAAAGCAATGTTTTACCAAATTGAAGGAGATTCTAATTTTGTTTCTTAAATAAGCCAACAAATGTTGTTACTGCAGGGAAACTTTCTCCAATAAGAAGTAAGAATCAGTCAAGACCTCACATCCCAACCTCCTGCATTTATCATGACACCCTTGGTTGCAATACTCTGCCCTCCCTCCCAGCCTAAAGGCATGAAATATCTGGAAAAGGAACCAGCATTGAAGCTAGTCCTCACTAGGATTTTCCTGCAACACCAGGAATGGAAGCTTAGAGCCCATCAGTTCTTGTATCTTTCTGACTTATCTCAGCACTTGTAAAGAAATTACTCCTTACTGCAGTCAGGAGAGATGTGGAGTCAGGAGAGATGTGCTGAGCAGTTTTGGGAAGAGTAGAACTAGGCATCTATGACAGGGATCTTCAAAAGTGAAACAGTAAGTGGGATGTTGCTTACCAGTAGAAAATGGTGAGAAGCAACTGCCAAGCCCTCATCCTTCAAAAGAGCTATATCCCTACCTTAGTGAGGTGGTAAGGCAATTTTGTCTATTCCAGATTTTGCAGATACTGGAGTGAGTGCAGCAAGGGACTTTGAAGATGAGTAAGGAGAGGCTGAGAGAGCTGGGACTGTTCAGCCTGGAGAAGAGAAGGCTTATAGGGAATCTTATTAATATGTATAAACACCTGAAAGGAGGTTGTAAAGAGGGAGCCAGGCTCTTCTCAGTGTTACCCAGAAAAAGGTAAAAGGGAACAGGCACAAATTAAGAAATGATAAATTTCATCTAACCACAACAAAAACTGTTTCTAGTGAGGGTGGTCACACTAGAACAGGTTGCCCAGAGTGGCTGTGGAATTTACATATGGAGATATCAAAAACCTGACTGGACTTGCTCTAGCTGACCCTGCTTTGGTGAGGTAGTGCTTGGACTAGATGATCTCCAGAGGTCCCTTTCAACCTCAACAATTCTATGATTCTGTGATAAGCCAAAGACACACAATAGTCCCAAGCCTTTTAGGCAACAATGAAATCTCTTTTCTGACACTTTTGTTTAGCTTAAGTAATAAAATGGTCATTAGGTGACAGGGAAAATGAAAAGAAGAGTGACTATAGCTAGAGGGTTAGGGTAAATCAGGTTGAAATTTCTTGCTTCACATAATATTTCATAATGATATAAAGTATAACAGGTTTTGAGAAAAGCACTGAGAAAAGAAAAACGATTTTCTCAGAACACCAACTGCTTGTGATAAGGAAATTTTCTGCAATATTAGAAAAAGCAATTAAGTTCAGACTTAGGTCTCCCACGTGCCAGCTGACTGCTCCAGTACTGGGAATATTAGGACAGTAGTAGTAGCAATATTAGGAATTGGGAATATCATCCAGGAATTTCATGACTTTGGGAGGTAAACGAGAGTGGAGTTTAGACCAGAACCTGTGGGTTTGATACTTGTGAGGATCTATAGGGTGTTAGGACATGACTCAGAAAAGAACTGAAAACAGTAAAATTAAAAAACTTCCTATGTACATACACATACATATTCTCATGCATGCAAACATGAGCAAAACCAATGTGGAAAATCAAAGGCAATATCTGAACAAATTAAAATACCTGAAGAAAGTATCATTTATCCTGAGTGTAATTTGATTGGAAGTGAAACCTGTGGAAAACACTGCTCAAAAGAGCTCTGGATTCTGCATCATCCTTGGTTGAAAATGAAACGACTGTGAAACACTCATTTGGCTGACTTCCAGATGCCTCTAAAAAGTCAAATCTTGCAAGTAGCTTGGGAACATACAGTTTGGAAAAAACCTACTACCATGAACTGAAGATCACTTGCTAGAGACGACAGGATACTGGCAATTTTGCATGCTGGCCAGAATTGTAATAGGCTATAATGCTCAGCAGGACAACAAGGGGCAGGCAGCAGCTGTGATGGGGGTTTTAGGAGGCTCAGAACCTGGGATGATGTAAAGGCTCAGACCATCTACTTTAATTACCTAAGCCTGACCCATAGCACACAAAGTAAGTAAACTAAGTTCCTTAGGTGGTGTGTGGAAACTCATAGATAAATTCAGAGGAACTTAGATCCTCACATAAAATGATGAGAAGGCTTTTTTGTATCAAATTGGCAACTAAATCCCCAAAGGATTTAGCTGCTGCAGCACAATAAACATAGACTGCTGTCCACAGAAGAGGGTCATGGTAAGAGGTACACACTTCAAAGGGAGACTGACACCAGGCAACACATTAGAAAGGGCATATAAGTCAATGTCTTAGGTATGCTTTCATCTGAGGTCACTGAAACCCATATTCCAGGGAACTACTGTGTGCCCCACTGAGGTGGTGGTGGTGTACAAGGGGTTGGGAGTGGTGTGAGGTAGACCCTATAGTAAAGTTGAATTTATGACCCTGAAAAGGAGAGAATTGAGACTCATTGGGCTAATGAAAGCACACAAACATGAACACGATTCTGTAATTTGATGGCTAAATATTCTCGCAGGATAGAGGATACCTGGTAAAAGGTATCCTCCTACTACTTTTCACAGACTACTTTTCACCTGGAAAAAGGGCTGGAATTTCCCTGAAGTATTTGAGAAATAAAAACCCAGCAACATCCAAGGCTTTGGGAAGAACATTTTATTGCTAAGCATATCTTTAAACAAAATGCTAATAAGAAAAGAAGAAGAATCAAAAAGGAAGAAAATGAAAGGGAAAAAAAAGCAATAACATCACAACAACTCAAATAAAAATTCTTAAGGTTGTCCATAAAGCAACAGGGATATGGTAGAAGCCCACATACAGAAATGCACGTTCCCAAAAACTGTCCAATAGAAACTTACACAAAAAAAGGAAAGTGTAAATCTTTTTCCCTTAACTCAAAAAAGGAAAGCAAAAAGGAGAGGAAGAAAGAAAGCAGGAAATCATTTCACAAGACTCCAAGACTCCAAGAACAGCAATCTGTTACAGACATCAAGATATAATCAACTTTATATAGTTTCGGCCAGTTAAGTCATCTAAAATCGTGCTGTCATACCTTTTTAAAACCTGTCTTTTTTTTCTTTTTAGTATAAAAAATAAAAAAGGAAAAAAAAGCTCAACCTCGCACACACGCACCACACACACGCACACATACACGCACTGAAAGTATCTGTTAACATGAAAGCATCTTCTCTAAATGTTTGAGAAGACTGTTTCTTTGAATTTAAGTTCCCATGTGCGTGTGTGTATTTGATGACACTTCTTCAAGTCGAATATTCATGCGATTTATAAACACCAGCAAGAGTAGATTTCTAAACCTAAACAGCTGATTAGTTTTCATCCGTATACAGAAAAAGTGTACATTTCTGATATTCCAGAGTCTCAATCCATCCTGGTTTTTGTTGTTTCCTCTCTGCCTCTCTCTCCCTTATTTGCTTATTTGCACATGATAGGCATGGCCGTCAAACTGCCTGGCTATTGTTCTGTACAGTAAGATAATCCTTTTCACAATAACTGGGAAAATCTAGAAACCAAACTAGCAAATTAAATAAGTTAAATAAAAACAGAAGACATTCCCAATTTAACCATAAAACAGTATATACACCATCAGGGTATCCATATAGAAATTATACTAGCAAAAAAAATAGTAGTAAAATATGTAAACAAAATTTCAGATTTTTTTTTATTTTTTGACACAGGTAACTGTGACAAAGCTAAAACACACACTCTTCACATTTTAAGGTTTGATTTTGTTGTCTGTTTTGTTCTACTTTGATCTTCAAGAACATTCTCATTCCACATTAAAACCATAACAGAACTTCTATTCCAGTCGTCCCGTCAAACATACCATGATAAATATATCTGTGTGTATATATATATTATATTATTAAATTACTTTGTCTTTATTATTTTTGTGTGTCACAGCAGCTTCATTTATTTTCTTTTATATAAAAGAGAAGAAAAGGGAGAATAGGGCAAATGGAAAGATAGAGATGATCTGGAATGTCAAGCTACAAAATTAAAATTTTACATATGAAAAACAGTTTTATGTCAAAAAAACTATGTATTTTTCATTCTTTAACAAGTATTTAGCTTTTCTGACATTTATGGGTCTTGTCACAAGTTGAACTCCAGTGGTGTCTTTCTGATCTCTTTATTAAACGGATTTATTATTATTTTTTGCATGCATTGCAATCAGTCACAGAACCAGAACCCAGAAGAAGGCTCCTTTATTTTTGCATGGTATATTCAGCTCTGAATGGTTAACTGTTTTTTAAGCATTCTATTTTGAATCTTCAAATCCCTTAACCATAGTTTGGCTGTGGTAATGCTAAGTGATATTCTCAAATAAAGCCAATGACTGATCGGAACAGACCCAAACCCATCTACTCTTCAGTTCAATTGCAAATACTGGAGCCAGATCCAAGGGAACCAGCTTTCCATGATAATTTTCTTCAGCACCACCCATCAGACACTTTCACTGCGTTGTTAGCAAACAACTTACTGCAAGACGACGGATTCTAGAGACAACACAACCAGATATGCAGAGTAAACACCATGGGTAGCTTTTGAGTTCATATATGGCAATAGTCTCTCTTTATTTATTATGGATTATTTTTTTTCCGAGATTTCTTCTCAAGTCATGTCCTGGTTCACCCCCCACACTGTTCCTCTCCACCCTTCCCTCCCTCAACCCTAAGAAATGAAAAACACCAAAAAAAAACAACCCAAGAAACCAAATCAAACCAAACAAAAAAAACAACAGTCTCCAAAATCATTTCTTCCCCTCCTCCAATCTCGAAAAATTGTATGTATTCTGGACGTGGCCAGATCAGTTTGTTCAACATTTTTCTGTTTAATAATAGCATTTTTTCTTTTTCCTTCTTTTTTTTTTTTTTTTTTTTTGAAATAAGTAAACTGAAAAATTACCAATACAGTCAGGGATCACGAACATTGTTAAAGACTCACTTGGAGATATGAAACAAGTAAGCCATGAAGTCTTCTACCTTTGCAGAAAGTTCAGCGGAGGAGGAGATTTGGAGACGTCCAAGTTCACTAAAAGGGCAGAGCTGTGTGTGCCATCTCCAGAATGCTAAGTGTGCTTTATAATACATTAGGGCAGAGTTTGCTGACTCCAAGCGATGACTGAGACATTAACAGTCACTGCTGAATTTGTTTTTTCCCAATACTTTTTCCCACAAACGATATCTCCCAATTATCTCGTTCACTGCAATGGTTCTGATATTTCAGTTAAATCTCATTAAGTATTTAT
>NW_009909662.1:0-451 GCF_000696875.1 Nestor notabilis | reverse complement strand
CCCAGGTAAAATTTAGATGGTAAATGTGAGCCGCCAATTCGGAGCTTGACACGAGTCCTTATTTTCCTAGGCTTGGCCTATGCTTTAGGAGTGAAAATTACTGTAGTGCCATCTAGTGCTACTCTGCTGATCTTTGCGTTCCCTGTACAGCCTTTCCAAGGACATTGTTCTGGATTCATTACTTCTAGTTCTAAACACTGAAATCTTGAAAATGCAACTAACTTCCTTGAAAACATTCTCCCTCCCTCCCCCCCATTTTTTTTCAGGCAATTCATAATATAGATTATATACATTTCTGAAACAGACTTTCCAGAAACGCATTAAAATTGGCTCTGAGAGGTATGACTGAGCTGGAGATTATCTTGCAAAGAGCATGTGTTCCCCTATCTTCAAAGTGTGCAACTTTTAAAAATAGGAACGCAGAAGTTGCCTAGAGAAGGGGCCTGATGCT
>NW_009909661.1:0-814 GCF_000696875.1 Nestor notabilis | reverse complement strand
ATAATCTATATTATGAATTGCCTGAAAAAAATTGGGGGGGAGGGAGGGAGGGAGAATGTTTTCAAGGAAGTTAGTTGCATTTTCAAGATTTCAGTGTTTAGAACTAGAAGTAATGAATCCAGAACAATGTCCTTGGAAAGGCTGTACAGGGAATGCAAAGATCAGCAGAGTAGCACTAGATGGCACTACAGTAATTTTCACTCCTAAAGCATAGGCCAAGCCTAGGAAAATAAGGACTCGGGTCAAGCTCCGAATTGGCAGCTCACATTTACCATCTAAATTTTACCTGGGTGGCCTGAGGAGATTCTGAGGACTATGAGACATAGCAGTCTTTCCAAGGATTAAAATATATAGCCTTGAGTAAGTTGATAAGTGATACAAAATATATGATGAACATTTTTCTGTGGAAAGCTACCTTTCACATAGTGAGACCACAAGGCCTGTTGTGTTCTGTTGAACCCAAGGTAAGGATATCCAGATTCGGTACATCTAAAAGCATCTCACTCAAAAGCACACAAAAAATGTTACGTGTCATCTAGGCAACTGGATGACACGTTCAATGTCTGCCTGCACGTATAAACTGGCTGTTTAGAACTACAGTGTTTTGTGCCTAAAAATGAAAATATGACTTAGCGAACCAAAACCAGCTGGATTTTGGGACTAGCCTCATAGCTTGCATTTCCTGCCATAGAGTTAAATGCTGACTATTGCCAATTTCTTTTATAGTTTCCCACAGACGGTAGCTAACATGAAGGCTTGATACATATCTTGCTCCTAGTGACAGACCACATAGCTTGTTGTCTGTAACAGGTAC
>NW_009909660.1:75241-86911 GCF_000696875.1 Nestor notabilis | reverse complement strand
CTTTTATTTATTTATTTATTTATTTATTTTTTTTAAAGGAACTTCCTAGGTTGCCCGTTTGAAACACCAAAACCATCTCAGCTGTATCTTTCATTCAGTCTAGCTCAGCCATGCACACCTACTTAAAACTAATAGACAGGGCTTGTTTGATGTGAAAGTTTTGGGTAGGTGAGGGTCTAGAATGGTACATGTGCAACAGACCACTTATAATGCAATTTCTCGTGCTTAGTATCTTCTTCCCCTGATGAAGGATGTGGTATATAGTGATAGGACAAGGGAAATGGCTTTAAAATGAAGGAGGGTAGATTTAGACTAAATATTAGGAAAGAATTCTTTATCGTGAGGGTGGTGAGACACTGGCGCAGGGTGCCCAGAGAAGCTGTGGCTGTCCCATCCCTGGCAGTGTTCAAGGCCAGGTTGGATGGGGCAACCTGATCTAGTGGAGGTGTCCCTGCCCATGACAGGTGTGTTGGAACTGGATGATCTTAAGGTGCTTTCGAACTCAAACCATTCTCTGATCTCTGCATACTTATTTAAATTAAATACAATATTCTGTAAAAACTTTGCAGTCTTCTGTCATGATGAGACATGGGAACTGCAGAGAGTGCATAGTATCACTGCCCATGGCAGGGGGTTGGAACTAGGTGATTTTAAGGTCCTTTACAACCTGGACCATTCTATGGTTGCATTCCTAGCATTTCACTTGCAGCTAATAGTTATGAAATCGAATTACCAAAGTAAATAGGTTTGTGCACATATGTCCAAATTAATAAGCATAATTGTATCCAGATAGAGTTGCCATTTTGAGTATATACCTGTTCCATTCTAAAATCAGATTATTATACATTGGATTGTACTGGAAATTTAAAGCTTAATAGTTGCTCCCTGTGAACAACATATATAGCAGGACATGTTATGGCAAACACTTAGTATTCTGTTTCAGAAATGCCAGTGTTTCCTAAATGGAAGGAGCAAGAGACTTCTTTACGATTATTGTTATTTTGGGTGTCTGGTTGTCTTTCTATTCTATTTTGTTTTGGCTTGTTATCAGCAGGTGTAATAAATGACCTAACATTGTAGTAGTGGGAAAGGGCATGCTGTTTACTGACTTAAATACTACAAGCACAGTCTCCGTCACTGGTAGAAGGAGTATTTTCTATGTTTTGATGAATGGGTTCAGATTTCACTTGGTTTCCCATAGTTACTGGGAAGCGATAGTGCAGTTAGCAAAGCAGCAAGGAAGCGGGGTCTTCTGTTATTTATAGGTCCAAAATATCATCATAAAGATTTATATCTCAGTATTTCACAAAGAGTAGACTCTCAGAATTACATTTTTCAAGTGGAGTCAAATGAAGATGGTGCGATATTAAAGGAGCTGGGCAGCTCTTTGTTAAGTGCCTTAGTAGCTAGATGTGTTTTTGAAAGAGAGAAAACTGGAGAGATGTAAATCCTGTTAAGTGATGACTTGTTTTTAAGCAGAGTCAGAAAACATGCTAGATACTGTGAGGCAGTATGGTCTTAGAAAATCCAGTTGGATTTCTTGGTCATCTAGATTACACATAAGCAGAATCCATAGGCCAAATGTCTACATTAATCTTGTTTTATTCTAGTAAAGGTGGGGAGGGGGTGGTGGTGGTGGCAGTCGTTCCTTTTGTAGTTTCTTTATGTGTGCTTTGGTTAAAGCTGCTGGATATGTACAGGTTGTTTTGTGTGCTACAGGTTACAGGTTTTGGCTTAGTATAGGGACTAAATGGAATCTAATGGTTTGTATCAAAATTTTAAAGAAATAGGAACATTACTACAGTTAGTCAAGTCATTTGTGGGTATTATCAATCCTGCCATTTTCTGTCTTTACCAGGCTTTGCAACCATCTTGTGTGTCTACGTTTAGATACAAATAGACCCACAAATGCATCAAATGATGATAGGCATTGCAGTTCTAACACAGTTGCAGGCACAGAAGACAGGCACTGTGCTTGATAAAGACTCCTTTTAGATCATGTGTCTTTGATAACTTCTAATGAAGGGAGTCAACCCTTTGAAATAAATTGATCTTTTTAAGCAATGATTTTAATAATGCGGCTGAGAACTTTTTTGTTATGTAGAACAGTTCTGCCTAGTCTCAGCTTTGCTGATTAAATTCATTTTTCAGGAATTCACAGTGCTTCAGGCTCCTGTGAAACCTTGCTTAGCTTCTGAGGATTTTTATTTAATGTGTGATGTGAATTGTGTAAAGCCTTTCCATAATCAGAAAGGTAATTTAGGCCTTTTCTGACCCCCTTTTTTTTTTCCTTCCTCTGAAGAAGGAAGTTTCAATAGAGTTGGAAATTCTCCAAAGGCTCTTACACAACTGGTACATTCTGCTTTACCATAATGCAATCTTTCCACATTTTCTGTTTTTTCCTTAATTAACGGGCGGATGGAAGGGGTGTTAGATTCAGTTTCACAGAAGGATTTTATGCAACCACACAAGACAGTGTGAAAAGAAGGAATTTTGTAGGCAATAGTATTTTTGAAGTTGACTGCATTCTAGCACAGTAGTTTCCCCCTGCTGCATGATATACAGTATCGCTGGAAACACTTGTGATTTGGTGATCCTGCTGTCTGTTATGGATTGCCTAAATGAGAAATTTTCCTGTGGCTTATTAAATAGGGCATTCTCTGCTGTGCAGTGGGATTTGGGCTGCCCCACTCTCCCTTACTAGTTACTCCAAGTAGCTTTGGCTACTTTGTTGCTGTTGCGTTGCTGTACTGTATCTTTGGATACATGCTTGGACAAGGAGGAAAACTTCCAGCTTGTGACTTGCAGAGCCTTTAGGTGCAAACGTGGAAACTTTTTTGAAACACATCGGTGCACAAATTGATAGCTTAAAAAGTGCTGCACAGCAAATGTAAAGGGGAATGGTTGGAGATTAGAGACAGTAGGAGTTTGTGAAGTTAGGAAGCACTGGGAAAGGGAATATTTGACAGCTTTAGCAGATACTGGTGATAGACAAGGAGCGAGGGGGAGGGAAAATCAAGGCTGGATGGGTGAAATTTTAAGTTGCTTGTTTTTTTAAAGGAGTAGGTGGTTCACAGAGGTTAATTGGGGAACCAGAATCTGTGTCTGATAGTCCTTATGTTCCGCATAGAATATACTGTAGCCAGTCGTAAAATAAATGTTGTCTAGATTACCACTAACCTCTTTCTCTGCAAAGCAGAAGTCTGTTAGTTGAATAACTGCGTTTTGATAGGTGTAGTTCTTCTGTGCCTGTAACAGATATTCCTTATGCAGACAACTGGAAAATGTAAACCAAAAATCCCAGGTGGAAGCTGGGCCTGAAGGGGGACTGTCAGTATCATCTTATTCTAGTGATTGCACTGAAGTAGAGTGGTTGTATGAATGAGTTCAAGTTTAAGGAAGTCTTCCGTTTCTGTGAAGGACATTCTGGTGGTGCAGAAGGGAAATATGTTGAGCTGCATATTACAGATTTACTTTTCTTTAACAAAATATCCCCTTGGTTTGTGCATCTGACTTTGCTTTAGCCTCCAAATTCAGAAGATGAAAACTTGAAGATTTATAACTGTTTGATACACCAGATAGTTTTGCTATCATTCAGAGGGACCTCACCAGCTTATAGAAGTAGGTCAGCATGTTCATGGAGCTCAGCAACATCCTGCACCTGGGCAATAATAATGCTTTGCAGCAGTACTGGCTGGGGCTGGCCAGCTGGAGAGCAGACAAGGACTTGAGGGTCCTGCGGCAACATGACCCTAAGTCAGCAACATGCTCTTGTAGCAAAGGCAACCAACAGCATCCTGGGCTGCATTGGGTAGGGAATCGCCAGTGGGTTGGAGGAGGTGAGCCTTACCTTCAGTTTAGCAGTGCAAGAGAGACATGAACTTCCCAGTATGAGTCCAGCAAAGGGCCATGATGTTGATTAAGGAGCATCTGACACCCGGGGAGAAGCTGAGAGAGCTGGGATTGTCCAGTCTGGAGCAGAGAAGGCTCAGGTGATCTTATCAGTGTATATACGTACCTGATGAAGGGGACTAAAGAAGGCAGAGCCAGGGTCTTCTCAGTGGTGACCGGTGCCAGGACAAGAGACAATGGGCACAAACTGAAACACAAGAAAATATATTTAATGTAAAAGAAAGACAGTTTTTTCCTGACAGGGTTGCAGAACACTGGAACAGGCTGCCCAGAGAGCTGATAGAGATCACCTTGGCAATATTTAAACCCTGACTGTACACAGTCCTCAACAACATGCTGCAAGTGTCCTTGCTGGAGCAGGGTGTTGGGCTGCATCTCCAGGGGTCCCTTCCAATGTCGCCCATCCCATGACTGGAAATTGCAAGGATACCCAACTAGGAAGAGAAGGGAGAAGCATGTGACGGACACAACTGCTGGAAGGAAACCATTTGCTCAAAGTTAAGGATGTGCAGATGTTTGGGAGATTTTTGAGAAGGAACTTCAGTTTTTCCTGGACAAACAGAGATAGCAGAGACACTTTGCGCTTGGGTGTGCATTGTCCTCAGTTTGGACAGCTGTGTAGGTGACTGATACCTTGGCTGTGGAATGTGCTACTTGGCTAGCACAGGTTAAAAAACATACGGCTTTGGAAAACGGATGTTCTAATGTGATGTATAATCCACTTATGCGAGACTGTAAAAAGCTTTTAGTTCTGGGGGACAGGATGAGTTAACTTCTGGTTGAGAACTTTAGCTGGGGCTTGTTTCTTCTGTGCTTCTTGACGTAATTAAATAGGTCCACCCTGCCTTCAGTAGTCCTTACTGTCACCCTGTGGTGGGTATGTGGGAGAGGTGGGTGCTGCCAGTTGATTGTACAAGTTGTTCTGTTCATGAAGTGGTAGGGTAAATACTGGCATGACAAGAAACAGCTTCCTTGTGCTTTGCTGTGTTGCTGCTTTTTGCATGAGGGGATGTTTCAGAGAATTTTAGTGATAGGCTGTAAAAACGTATGTATTTGTTTTCATCTTGATAAAATTTCATAAAATTCAGACAGTTCTCTCAACTATGAATCAAGTATCAAAACATACAAGCAGGTAAAAGACAAATCTTGAGACTGGGCAGAACCATAAAGCATTTCACTTTTTATCCCTTAATAAGGGATAGCGTATGGAGATCATAAGTTTTGGAGGGTCTTTGAGTTCTTTAGTCTTGACACCTTTCTGCAAATCTCTATACATCAACTACTGACTTCTCCTGTAGGAGAGAGGAGCAGTGGAGATGCTCTACCAGGTGGACTACAGATGAAGAACGCACTGGGAGCTTAATCGCAGTCACGCTCTGCACTAAACATTCATCTTCTGCCTCAGTGACAGTGCTGAGGGGAAGGAGGTTTTGCATGGAGAGAACGCGTGTACCTACAAAAGCACAGACTGTGGCTGTGTGAGGAGGATCAAACAGCGGTTTAATTTATTCTGAAACCTGTAAATATTTCTGTTATTCATCATCCATGTAGGTTCTCAAATGAAGCATTCCTGAAACTCGGGTGTATTATTTTGAGACAGAAAGCTAACATTCTTACTCAGATTAACTACTGTTTTATTAAACCAATATACAGAGCTGGTGGAGGTATACACAGCCTGAAAGAAATGTTCATTTTGTTAAACCAAGCTGACAGACCATGATTACAGATCGTCTATTTTTGTGATGCAAACTGGAAATGAATATAAACAATGTGGGCCAAACTGGGCTCATGTTGTGCTTGTTTTTGATGGGAGCTGTGTGGAAGGCATGTCTCTGTAAGTCACCTCCAAGATTTATTCACCAATGTTCTGTGAAAATAGCCCAAGTCAGTATTCTTTCCTCAAAGTGTAGCATTTTGCTCTTTAAGCTGTAAACTTTGAAACAGGGAATATTATAGTAGCTTGCATTAATTGTTGAGTGTGATGGAGTGTACACTGTGTATAAAATCCAGTGTTCCCTGAGCATCATACTAGATAACAGCTAAAATTCCAAATAGGTATAAAGTGGACAAACTTTCTGACAACAGTACGATAAATCTTGTGGTAGTTACTGCTATAACAGGCTGCTAATACGCGTCTGAGCTCAGGAGATATCAAACTATATATAGATCCTGCCGTTCCTAACAGATTGTTGTTATGGTACCTGACACATTTTTTGATGTTACATGCATTCAGAAGAGCTGAGCTTTACATAATTTCTGGTTAGTGTTAGTTATATGAAAACATATTAAAATGAGTGGCCTAGTTAGGAAACTGTCACATACACAAAAAGGCAGGTTTGAAGATTTCTGCCAAAGATGCAGAAGCTGTCTTGATAGAGGCATTCTTTTCTTTACATGTCTTGAATTCAGTATGGTTGGAGACTACAGCGAGACGTCATCTGTCATAGGGGTGATCCCTGGAACAAGAGCAACACAAGTGTGTCCCTTGTTTGCAAGTGTTGCTGTCCAGCTGATGCTGCCACAGCTCTCACGGACCCTGGTAAGGAGAGCAGAAGGGCCAGGTCCTGGTAGTTGAACATTAGTCACAGGAGAAATGGTTTTCATTTTAACAGCCTTTGGCTAAAGACTGCCCAGTGCAAACAGCCTTCAGGGCATTCCTCAGACAAACTCCAAACAGATGTGTGAACACACGTATGCTGAGATCTTTTTGAGGCTCAACTATTTCATGTATTTGCTAAGTTTAAAGGCAAAGAGAAAAGATTGTGCTGAGGCAGGGATTTGCTCAGGTTTTATGCTCTGGATTCCAACGTGAGGATAAATTTGGGTGGGGTGAAGTGGACAGGACATAAATGTGCATTGTTAATACGACCAATGGAGCACGTGCTTTTTCTTCACATGGTTCTGTTACTGCTGGAGGTGCACAGGTCTTTTGGCTGTAGGAGTCCAAGTGGTTCATATCAAGAGACTTGTAGAAGAATGTGCATTGTATGGGCAAACTATTTCTCTTAACAACCTGTTGGGAAATTGTAGAATCACTTTTACTGATGTTTTTAGCTTGTTTTGCAAAAAAAAAAAAAGAAAAACAAACCCAAAAAACAACTGAAAATAGGATCGTCTTATTCAAAGTATTGCGCATTGTCCCTTATCTATTTTATTGCCAACTTTATGTATAATTTTCAGTGTTTCACAAATCATGGCTAGTAAAGTTGAAGATGATTTTTTATGTCGTCCTTAGAACAGCATATTAGGACCGTGCTTGCAGCAAAAGGTTAATTCGGTTTTTCAATACCTGAAATGTGTCCAAGTTGACCTTCCTTTTCTCTTTGGGTATTTAGTTGCATGTCTTTGATAGGTAATGTAATAGGTCATATGCTCTTCAACAGTTTCTAGGTCTTCATGTCTATTTATTACCTTCTAAATGCTAGTTTGATGGTTCAGTTCTTGTTGTCAGGGGCTATTAATCACTGTAGTTTAGACCTAAGCTTTAGCATAGAGACAAGCATGTTCCATATTTTTCTTACTTGCAGGTAAATACCTGAGGCAAATGCTCCTGGCCTCTGGAGGAGACACGTTATGAAACAGATGGAGCTTTGTTTCAGCTCCTGTGTCCGGTAGCAATGCTTTCAGAGAACTATTTGTTGTTTGCTTTGCACAGACATTTACAAATTCGGGATTTATGGGTTTTCCAGGTCCTTGCTGAGGCTTTACTCAGATTAACTACTTCAGTATCCTTTTGACATCTCCTGTCTTTCACTCTGTAGAGTGGGATAATAGAGTCATTTAACTCTTGAGAACCACTCGACTTCTAATCACAAAGTTGTGTGTTCATAATGATGCAACCATGACAGCAATTTGCTGGTGAACATTTTCACTGTTGGTGTGGTTAAAGATTTATTTTCAGAGAAAGCATCTGCAAGGAATGCAGTTTAATTATGAAGCCACCTAACTCTACTTACGAGCTGCAATCCTTTACTGGGATATTACAGGAGTTTTGTTCAATTTTAGCCTCCACAATAGCTGAAGTCCTAGAAAACGATAGCCATTGAAGGTATTTTTGCCTGAGAATGTTTTTGATTCACTAACAGGACTTTTAAGCCAAAAAGCAGTAGCTATGAACCTTGACTTTGAGAAACCATTGAATCCAGAAGTTGTTCACAAATGTGTCAGGTTCGGAAATAGGTGATGCTGAGGTTGGAACATTGCAATTTAACCTAGTTGAACATAGCTGCTGAAGGAAGCAAATGATAAGCAACAGAAACTGTTAAAGCTACTAGAAAGTTGCTGTGTCCTACACAGAGCAGACCTGTGTAGATGCAGTCAGCCTAAGGTCAGCATGTCCCACTGTGCTCCTGCATCTCCTCAGAGCTGGTATGGGGACATGGGAGGCAGAGGGGAACCACAGTGATCAGTGTGTGGGATCCTGGCAGTCTCTTCAACCACCTGATAAATACACCCCTCTGAAGAAATACCTTGTTGTGCTTCTAAGAATCTCTTTTTAGAGAAAAAGATCCTGGCATTTGTTCAATGGATGGCATTAAAGAATTTATATTTCTCTTGCTTGCCTGTCTGATGGTGTTTTGCAAAGGTGCTGTTCCTAGCAGAAGCAGTGTTTGGGCATGAAGCTGTAGGATGCCCTGCCAGTGAGCTGATGGAGGTTTGTCTGAGGGAAAAAATACTTGGGTTTGTGTTCGTTTACTCTGGGTTGCTATCTTTAATCTAAAGCCTTTCTCTAACCTACATTTCCCATTGAAACAACAAGGTAGGAGTGTAAATAGTAGTTTTCAGAGCTGGACAATTCCCTGATGGGAAGAATTTTTCTAGGAGTCAGTTTAAAAGATTGTTGAAGAGGTTGTAAAAGAAAAACATTTACACAGAGATGGACACACATGCTCACTTACCCCTGTGTCAGTCTGACAGAGACCTGAAGGAGCCACTCTTTGACCCTGGGGCCAAAAGCAGTTTGGCTTGCAAAGCCATGTCCCCTGCCACAGGTATTAGGCCAGTGCAGGTTGAGCACATAGCCTGCATCCTAGTGGGATGGGAGGAGGTGAGGAATGCCACCATCTCCTTGGATGAAGCCTGGATGAAGTTGCCTGACAATCTGTGGTGTGTGCATACCTGTCACAGCCGAAGGGAAAACAAAACCCAAACCAAATCTGGAAGGTGACTTGTGTAAACGCAGCGCTATGGTAGTGTGTTGACTCACGACGCCGGGAGCCTGAGACTCGGACTACACCCACTGTGTATCACAACAGCCCTTTTGCTCTTACTGTGACAAGTTAATTAAAGTGTCCTGCTTAAATTCCTGTTGCTGTCTTTTGTCTGGCCTGAATGTGCTCATGAAATATTGCCAAGTGTGTTTTGCATGATCATTTTAACAGGAGAAAAAAACCCATTTGCTTTGACAGCTTGATGTTTGCAGTTAGCAGGAGGTTTGTTTGATATTCTGCGGAACAGCAAGCTCACTGGAACTATTTTCTACTCCATTTGTTGATGTGTGTACTTGGGTTGGAGGCACACAAATGGTTTGCCGTGCCATTTGTCAGGATCAGCTAGAAGAGCAATACATGCTCAATGCAGGCGTTAAATCTTGCTTGGATGCACAGTTATTTACAGAAGAGTCTCGTGTTATATTTGATGCTGCATAGGGTATAACTTTGCTTCTGGGAGTATTTTCTCAGCGCAAGAGAAGTCAGTCATGTAAAGACTCATATGACTAAGGTGCCTAATATTGGGACTTGGATTATGTGACCTCTGGCACCCTCAGATCTTTTGTAAGAACATGTCATTTATAAATTCAAAGCTGCGATTTTCGCTATTTCTGAGTATTGTTCAACTGTACTTCAAGCAGCATTAAGAAGATAGTAATAAAATGAATTTATTTTAAATAACAAAAAACTGCATAGAATTAAGGGAACCTGATTCTGAGGTGGTAACCAAGAAAAAAACCACTCATGCCAAAATATCCCATGATGCTTCAAGAAAAGCAAACATAGTAAGGATTATGTTATAACCTATTGTATCTTTAATCCCTGCTTAACATGTGAATGAAAAGAACATTTCTCTATTGAGAAATTAAATGCTCTATATTTACATTTTCTTTATGAAGCGGGAAGGAATGAAGTCATTCCACTGCATTCTCTTTTGCCTGAGTGACATTTGATTTCACACTCTTTAGTCAATTCTGGAGTTGTATTTTCCATAATAAAAAGAGATTTGTTTTCCCCTGCATGTTTAAAATCCATTGCTTCCCTTGGATCTTCAGCCAAGGGTTGATTGTTTTTTGGGGGGATGGATTTTTGTTTGTTTGTTTTTCTTCTTAATTTCTTGTTTGTTTTTTTTACTGTTACAGACTCTCCAGCCAAGATTTTTGGGGTTTTTTTTAAGGGTTTTTCTTACCTACATAGACTCTGAAGTTGTGTCAAACTGCACTGAATGTGTTCTAGAGTGTTTGAGACTGCCATCTTTAAATCACTGGAGCACAGAGAGCGTAAGCAGATGTTATAAAGCACTTTGATCTCCATTAAGCCAAGAGAGATGCTAGTTGTGATCTAGGCAGGGTCTCTGGGAGGCCTGAGATGCATAGGGTAGAAATAGGAGTCCAGACCAGCATTTGCAGCATCAGACTCTGGGAGGCAACTGCCGTTTAGGGTGGGAGCCCCCACCCCATCATTCTTTCACTTTTTTTCTCCCAAGGAAGCGTTTTCAGTTGTTCCTTATGTTGTTGAGATTTTTCACCTACTGTTTCAGCTCAGAACTGTCAGAACTGGGGCAGGCACCACAGTGCACAGCCCAGAATTTCTACATCACAGGGATTTTTGTTTCAAGACCAAGCGCTGTAGTGTTGAATATCAGAGCTCTCCTGTTTCTTCTTGTAGATGAACGTGTTTCTGAAGGTGTATCAAACATCCAGTCTGTAACACCCTGCATTTGATGTTTGAATGGTAAAGAGGCCAGAAGTGAAAGCACTTAATCCTGGTTTAAGAACTGCTAATGCCTGTTGACATAAATGAGTATTGAGGGTTCTCAGCAGTCCTGAACCGACACCACCACAGCCAGAGGCCAGCTTCAAACAACTTTATTTTATTCCTACTTGTCCCAAGCCTGGAATTTGGATACAAGCTATGTTGTTATTTCAGAAACCATATTTGAAAAAAGAGGCTTCCTTGCTTCTGATTTATTTAATCTTCATGTTCTTCACAGGGGCTTCAGCAAACTGTTCTCATAAGTGAGTTCAGATTATTTCAGATGTTTTATTGTCATTTCCTCTGGTGAACCAGGAACACAATATATGTGTGTCCTGGGTTCAGCTACAGCAGTCATTTTTTTCTCCTTCTTAGTAGCTGGTGCAGTGCTGTGTTTTTGACTTTCAGTCTGGGAACAATGCTGATAACACCGATGTTTTTAGTTGTTGCTAAGTAATGTTTACTCTGACCAAGGACTTTCTCAGTCTCATGCTTTGCCAGAGAGGAGGGGAAGCCAGGAGGAAGCAGAGACAGGACACCTGACCCAAACTGGCCAAAGGGGTATTCCATACCACGGCACGTCATGCCCAGTATATAAACTGGGGGGAGTTACCCGGAAGGCCCAGATCGCTGCTCGGGTCGGGCTGGGACTCGGACGGCGGGTGGTGAGCGGTTGTGTCCTTTTCCCTTGTTATTCCTCTTATCATTATTATTGGTAGCAGCAGTGGTTTGTATTATACCTTAGTTACTGGAGAACTGTTATCTCAACTCGTGGGAGTTACATTCCTCCAAT
>NW_009909660.1:59739-75188 GCF_000696875.1 Nestor notabilis | reverse complement strand
TGCTACGGGGGCTGCTGTCCTCGCCCCCCGCCAGCCTCTGTGGAGGAACTTTATGCAGAGTAAATAATTCATCTCTCTGCAGAATCATTTTATTATTGTTTCTATTGCAGAAAGTTACAGTTGCCCTATTTTTAGAAATTACATAAACTAAATCTGAAAAGGTTTTCATAAAAGTATGAAAAATAGATGGAATAGATTTGAAGACCAATATTCACATGCTAGGAGAAAGTTTGTATCTTTTTCCTTTTCTAAAATTAGATGCTGTGAAATACGTTGAGAAATAAGTAAAAAAATCTCTTGTGCTTTATTCATGTGTTCTGGTTAGACTGTAATAATCTATGCCATTGTGTTCATATACTTGAAGATAGCTAAAATGCATTGATACTGTTGTAGAATACAGTGAATTAACATGCTTCAATGCATCAATATTTGTAAAAACAAATAGTAGAAGGGCATTTCATTCTGTGGCATGGGGCAGGTTAATGTGGTCACACATTTTTCATAGAGCTCTCATGCAGAAATACAAGAATAGGAAAATGAAATATTAATGCTAGTCTTTGAACAGAGTCCTTGATGAGCAGAGTGTCAAAAGTGTATTGTAGCAGGAGGGAGAGCAGCTATGATGTTCCTCAGAGTCTACTAGAGACTTTGGGAGCACTGGGAAGAGATGCCCAAAGGACAATCAACACGGCACCAGCTGTAAGCTGCTTGTGTTTACAGCAGTCAAACAGCAGCTGGAAAAAGCACCTGGTTGTTGGATTTGGAGCTTGCTGCTTATTTGAACAGCATTTGGCCAGATCAGAGGCTTCCTGTCAAAAAGAAAGGTTAAACATAGAATACCCAAGAATGTAACTGAATAGCAGCTCTGTCTTTGTGTGGATGACAGTGTCGGCATGGCACAGAACTGCTCCTGGTAGAAATGCTGATAAAAGTATAACAAAACTTTTATATATTTCTCTTCTAATTCCTTCTTGATATTTTGGTTTGACCAGAATGAGTAGGAAATATATCTGATGGAAGTTTTACTATGACATTGTTTCTTTTTCTGTTGAAGTAGTGTGGATTACTGTCTTGGACTGCTTATTTCCTGGCGTATTTGAGGAAGTTTCAGTGCTCATTGATATTTTACAAATCATGGATGTCTCTAGGAGATGCTTATTCTTACCTATTTAACAGAGCCATGAGACAGGTTGTTTCCTTTCTCCCAGTCTTATTTTGGTTGTATAAGAATATCAGTATATAATACTAATAATATATAACTAGCTTCATTGCATATATGTATATAAAACATGATCTATATAAGAATGGACTAATTGTGTTGGAACATACTTTAGGATGGAAAGCACCACTTCGTTATTTGATCAGTAAGGGCCAGAAGGCTGCAAAAAATTAACTGGTGTAATATTGGAAGATATTTTAGGAAATGCTGGATGTTTCTGGGAAATAGGGTAGAAAAATAGAGTAGAAAAATAGAGTAGAATGTGCTCCTAGCTTTAATTTCTTAAGAATGTGATTAATTAAAATGTTATGCATATTTCTGCTGCTTGTAAAAGTGCCAGTGAACAACCAGCGATGCTTGCCGAAGTGTATTTTCTACTTTGGTATATAGAGCAATGAAGACAACAAAATAGAAAGGTGCCCATGTCAGGGTACATGACAAAAATAATGAGAACTAAAGGGTAATTGCATGTTTTTCCTGTTTGTCTTTTCCTTTGGTAGTGCGTGATGGATAAAAATGTCTGTTGTTACCAATATGAAGAAGTCTCAGCTGCATATAGACAAATGCTTGAGTGATGACTGCAGGTTTTCCAATGTGTCTCTACATTCAAGTGGATTTCCCATGTGTTAGCAGCCATAAAAATGTTATGCATGCAAATGCTTAAACTTGTTTTCTCATAGAAAGAAACCAATTTAACTCTTCTTCTCCTTCACTACAAGTCCCAGATCATGATTTTACAGCAAATGTTTGCAGTGGCAGTCTCTTACTCTGGAAAATAAGGTTTCTTTATTTTCTGTTACATGTACATTGCAACCCATTTTCAGATTGATATATTCTGATTGTGTTCCTCTTGTTGAGAGGTGGTGAATGCTCTCCTTTCCTATTCCTACTTCAGCTAAAATTGTCTCCTGGGGGGAGCCCTTACTCTGGCTTCAGGCTATCCATAAGCGTTATCAGAAATTACAGCATACAGTGCAAAGTTACCGTTTATCACAGTTTTGGAGATAGTGCTCAAAATGTATCTTAAAAGTCATGTTCCAAGATTGGTGAAAAAATACCTTCTTAAAATGCCTGATGAGCTGAGAGCTCCCAGGTCCTGACAGGTCAGTAAGCATCACTTTCAGGAGCAACTGCAAGTACTGCAGCATCCCCAGGGTCACCTGAGCAGGTTTCCAATTCCTCTGGGACTCTGCCTTGGGCTCCAGAAACATATTCTGAACTTGGTGGTTTAAACCAAGCTGTTTGTAAGTCAACCCACTACATTTTTCTTTGACAAAAGCTTGCTTTATATGGAATTTCTGATGAGCTTCATTCAAATGGTGTGTGTGTGTTGGACAGCTGGTTGAACAACAAGTTTTTCTTCCACATCAGGTTGAAGTTCTCCCCTGGCTCATTCTCTCCATCCTTGCTGCAGAGGCTTTCTTTGGGGTTCTTCGCTCTGTTACCCAAATGGTGTGGAGAGGTGTTTGTCCCATAAAACAATTGCCTGCTTCTCCTTCCTCCAAATACTACTTGTGAATGATGCATCAGAATGTGTAATTTTATATGGTTTTGATTGAAAAACACAAGAAAGAAGTGATGAGTCTGAGTTAAGAGATGTAAATGAGTGGAAGTTTCTCATTTGATTGCCTGGAAGCATAACAGGGTAAAAAGATCTGGTTTTCTGTGAGAAATTTTCTCCTCATTTAGTTAATGCTGTGGATTATTGCATTCATCTAAAGCCCATGGCAGGAAACTAGAAATAGGGGTGTTCAGAGCAAGGTAAAATTGCAAGAGGCCAGGCACCAGATGATGGAGAAAGTGTGTTTTGCAGAACTGGTGTAGCTGCAATTTGCAAAGCAGTAGTGTTCAGGAGTGCTCTCTCCCTCGGTGGGTGTTGAGGTTAATCTCTCCTTTTCTTTCCCCTTGCTATTTTTCTTTGCTCAATCCACAGAATTTAGGATAGGTGTTGTGATCTCTTCACACAAACCCTCTGCTGTTTTGATGCTGCATGTGCAATGGCTGTTTAATTCGGGCTGCCCTGGTTACTCAGCCAAGCCTCGATCTCATAGTTTTCTCTTACCCAGCTTTCTCTCATTTCTCTCTTGTGCCCACATGGGGCATCAGCATGTATGATGTAGTCATTTACTGCAGAGAACTGGATGAGTTTCCTGTTTCTGTGGTGGGATACAGATGTATGAACAACCATAATTCAGTTGAAACCTCTTTTTAAGTGTTGAAACAAACTTAAATCCACGTTACGCAGCTTATTAGTGAGAGTCTGTAAACAGCGATCTCAGAGGCAGTCTGTGGGTCCCAGATGTAGTCTACTCCCCTACAAAGCTGGTGCAGGGCCTGGAGCACAAGTGTGATGGGGAACAGCTGAGGGACCTGGGGGGTTTAGTCTGGAGAAGAGGAGGCTCGGGGGGACCTTATTGCTCTCTACAACTGCCTGACAGGAGGATGGAGTGAAGTGGGGTTGGTCTCTTCTGTCAAGGAACAAGGGATGGGTCAACAGGAAATGTCCTCAAGCTGCACCAGGGGAGGTTTAGGTTGGAGATTAGGAACAATTCCTTCCCCAGAGGGTGCTCAGGCATTGGAACAGGCTGCCCAGGGCAGTGCTGGAGTCACCGTCCCTGCAAGTGTTCACAAACTGTGTAGATGAGGACTCAGAGCCAGGGGATTAGTGGTGGCCTTGGCAGTGTTGGGGCACGACTGGACTGGGTGATCTTAAAGCTCCTTTCCAGCCCAGTTGATTCTATGATTTTATCCTGAATTGTGTTATTGCTTATGATTAATAGATTCTATGTTAATTTTATCTTTAAGAAAGCAAGATTTTTCTTTTTTAAAAGTAGTTAAGTAGCATCTAGTAACCATTCATTTCAGAGAAAAAAGTAAACTTCTGAAACTCAATCTAATCTGACCACCTCCATGTTCAGCAAGCAAAGGAAGCCTAGCCCTGTTTCATACTGCCTCTAAGTGAAGATTCATTATTTATGTGGAGCCTTTGTTTGAGTAGAATGTGATAACGTTGTATGGTAGCACACATTCAGAGAGGGGTATCTGGGACATGTTTGACTCTTACAGTGCTCCTGAAGCAGGCAGGGTGCTGTGGTTTGTCAGTGTGTGGTTGAGAGCCCCTACCTGCTTTGAGGGCAGGAGCTGCTCCTGCCTTTGCTCATCAGAGCCTTGTTGTGTGAATTCAGCAGGGAGAGCAGCTGGAAGACCCTGCATGGGCCATGTGTATGGCCAAACCAACACAAGGAAAGACCTAAGGGATCTGGCAGCTTACCAACAGAGGGTCTCTCCCAGGGTGAGACAATAGAGCCAGGATTTCACAATGCAGCAGTTTGTGATATATTCCACAGCTGGATTATTTTGTTAAAGCTTTATATATTCTCTTTACAGCCACAGATTATATCTTGAGTTCAGCGTGCACTCAGGTTGATGTAGCTTAGTAAAGATGTTTCTTTTCTGTGATACTCAACAGGGCGAGCAGGGGTTTGCAGACACAAAAGATGAGAGGGATTTTTTCGGGGAGGGGCATTTTAATGTGTTTTGCTTTGGGCTGTGAAGTGCTGGAAGTTCTGCAGAATTCTTTCTTTCTCTTATTTTAATTTTTATCTGTGCACCAGGCACTCATCCATGCTCTCTGCCCTGCCAAAAAGACTTCAGCACTAATGTGACAGACCACCCTGCCCGCGGGTGAGGTGTGTAATTCTTTCTCAGAGCAGAGATCTTGAGCAGAGGCTGCTTATTGTGTCGAAGTGCATGTGGTTTTCTGACATGAGTTACTTGGCAGTCCAGAGAAAATATTAAACACTACTTAACTTGCAAACACCAGGAGGGATTAAATGCATAGTAAAAAATGTCTGCGTTTCACTTCTCTGTGTTTGTATCGGAAAGTCTTGGTGATGGTCAAGAGGGATCTTCCTTTGCTCTTAAGTAAATCCTCTTGGTTGAGTGTGCTTCCCCCCTCTGTGTCAGGAACAACTGCTGGCATTTGTGCAAGGATGGTTTGTTTTCTTTCCATGGTTGTCTATTGAATTTATAAATGGAGATTAAAATGACTGGTATTGAAAGGAAGTAAAACCCCAAACCCAACAATTTGGAGCTGGGTATTTCTACAGTTTGTTCTCCATTTTTGACAATGGCTCTTGGGCCTTGCTTGTGCCATACAACCTTTAAAAAAGAACAGTTTTAGCTTTAGAGCTATGGAATTTTTGCAGCATCAGTATTACTGTTTGTGTTGTGAGAGGGTTATTTTTTTCATGTAGTAACTTCCATTTAAGATCATAAATTACAGTTTTTAAAGTCTCTCTTCCATTAAAACACACAACTAACTTTTGGACTTCAAAACACACTTTTAATTATTGGAAATGATTAGAAATTCTCTTCTAAGGATTTAATTCCTTTAATCAAGTTAGCTAATAATGGAAAATTTTCTTCTTTTGTGGATAGCTGTTTAATGTTAAATGCTGAATATTTACTCTTTTACTTGTGTTTTTATAATAATATTGATGTTTGAACAAGTGTTCTAATTAGCAGGTTTTTTTGCAGAGTGATGCCATTGTGCTCTTGCATTGTGAGAAAGCAATGCCTGTTGCATCCCTGTGTGTGCCCATCACATGGATAGGAGGGAGCTGGGGTTTGTACCTATGTATGTGTCTGCATGGCACCAGGAGGTGCCCATTGTGCTGGTGATATGGTGATGTCTGTGTGATGGACATGGGCAGTCTGCAACAGAGGTGAGAGAAATGCACTTCACACGGGTGTCACAAAACATGACAGCCAAGGGAGGTCCAGCGTTTGTGTCAGATGGGTCTCTGGACTCTTCAGTCCCCAGCAGCTTTGAAGCAGTTCGCAGCTCCTGCCTTAAACACGAACCAATTCCGGGAGCAATTCCGGCACATTGTTGCTAGCATTCACTTGTAGCCTGGAATTCAACTGTTTCCTGTGTTACCTTTCCCAGTGTGCCTGGAAAAGCATCTCAACACATCTCCAAGTATTTAGAACAAAATTGCTATTTGGGGTATGTGCAAAACACCCAAAACCCCCCTTTGAATTACTGGCTATCAATAGTTTCTCAGAAACCAGGCAAACCCTGGGTTTCGCTTGAAATTAAACCCGGCCTCTGGGGCTCAGTGTTTGCAGCTTTGCTGCTGATCAGCAGAGCTGCTGCCTCTGTAACACCTACAGTTACAATACATGGAAAGCTTAAGAGGAGAGAGCCCATGATGGAAGTGCTGTTGGATTTCAAAGCTCTTCAGAGGCAAACTTAGCAGGGAGCTGAATTCTGAATCTCAAGGAGGATGATAGGAAAAACAGCTGCAGAATTTCCTAGCACTTTGTGTATAAGCACTCTTTTTAAAAATGAAACATTGCCATTTCATTGAACTGACATAAAATTGGCTTGTCAGGCACTGAAAATAAAATGTGTTTTTCCTTTATTTCTCATTCCTTTTATTTTTTCATGATTTAGTTCAATTTTCGGCTTTTTCCATGCGAAAAAAAAAAAAAGCCACAAGAAAAGCGCCACTCCTAGAATCTTCCTTAAACTGAAATCCAGCAATCTCATGTGAATCCGTAACTCCTGAAACTTTGAAGCCACCAAAAACTGTGAGACTTGGGGTAGAAGTGCCATATGGAGCCAGCAGCTCTCGGTGCATTCAGTCCAGCTGTGGGCTCTTCCTGCTCTTGATGAATCAATCCTAATTCATTTGAACTGTTAAAGAGCAAGCAGCTTCAAGATGTGTTATGAAGCCACACTACATAGCGCAGGAATTGAAATGAGCAAATAGCGAGCGATTCAGCTTTGATGTACCTAGATATGCCTCTAGGAATCTCCAACTGCCTCTGAGTTCTGTGTTTAATGTACTGTCTGTGTTTGAACTTATTCAACAGCCTAAATATTTGGGTGTTGTATTTTAACCACCCTGTTTTCACTGGGTTTTGGAATATACATTTTCCTATAAAGTATTTGAACACAAAGTGCAGTCATGTTCTTACCATGTTGATTGGAAAATTAATTTATAGTCTGGCATAGGAATAATGGTGTGTCCAGACGCAGATATCAAATACCATTGAACTCCTGCTGCATTGTGTGAACTCAAAACTCAAGCGCTGCTATGGAAATGAAAAGCATCATGTTTGAGGACAAGCTATTCCTCCCCCCTTGCCTGCTCAGGTTATGTGGTCAGTACACCAGGACAATCAGCATGATGCCTGCAGCTGGAGTTGTGCTTGACAGGAGACTGGACTGTGGCATGTCGGAGCCCTCAGTTGGTTACCTCTGCACCTGAATTCACATCTTGGTCCAGCACTTAAATTTCTGACCTCCTCCTTCAAGCAAAGCAAGCCCTGTGTTCAGCTTTGGAGTATGCACATGTGGAAAAATCCTTCATAAAATACATCCCATTACAGGGAGCTTTCCTAGATCCTGTTTCAGAGTGCCTTTACACTTTTAAGGGAGCAGCCAGGTTATTCTGTGGTTGTTGAAGAGCTCTAGAGCAAAATGATAATCCCAAGACCAATCCATTCAGTGGGGAGAGCATTAACCTGACTGGATCCCCCATGGCCCTCACCAGCCATGGGCTGCTAGAGTGTCCTCACTCTGATGCAAGCCTGGGACATCAGTCCTGATCTGTTGCCACAAAAAAGAAGTATAAGGACTTGTTTGCTGCTTTCTTCATATTAGTATCAATGGATTTTATGGAAGTGCTTCCCCAAAATAGGGCGTTGTTTAGCACTGGGTGGTCTAACACTGAGGTGTGTGATGTTTAACTCTTCCTGGGTTTACTGAGGTTGGGAATGGTGCTATTTGCTTTAAAGCAACTGTGCTTTGGTTTGGCGAAGGTATTGAATTTGTTATGATTAAACTGCTAAACAGTGTTAAAGCATTCCAGCTAAGTGCTGTGTTTGCAGACGTGGGTTTCTTGTTAGAATAGAATTTTATTAAATTTACAGAATAAATTTAATTAAAAGCCAGTAATTTCTAATATCTTATTTACAGTAAGTGTGCAGATTTCATGCATTGATAGCTTTGCGTATTTACTTGGCAATTTGTTGAAGTAATTTACTTTGTAATTATTTCATGATTACTAACGCTTTGGTGTCATGCCACTTTCTGTGAAGTTAAAATTTTGTTGTTGGCTTTGTGGCTCTCTGATCTTTGCAATCTTTGTAGCACTTTGCATATGATAGTTTTTCATACCAGTCCTCTAATCTTTGACTTTGTTCTAACTTCCTTTGCTCTTCCTGATCTATCCGTGTGTGGCCAGCGTTAAAAAAAGATGCTTAAGGTACTGCCTTGTCAAGCAAGATGGACGTTATTTCTGTGTTTTTTACGTAAAAATTGTCTTTCTGTGCTGTAGGTACTGTCCAACCACATAGAAAGAGCAGGCTTTTGTCCCCAGAGTGTTCCTAGTCTGTAGAATTAACAGAAGTAGAAAGGATGCCCACATAGGAAGTCACTTGAGTGATTTAAGGTGCAAGTTATGTCTATATTATGTCACCTTTTCCCTGTGACAATTGCAGTTCTTCAACCCTTAATTTCCCTTGTCTGGGAATAACAATTTGGGCATAACAGCAGTTTCTGATTTAAACCACATCTGATACTGGATTAGGCTCTTTTTTTTTGTGCCTGAAGAGGGAGCAGTGGTAGAAAGGCTTACACATGTACTCTTAGGGTGAAATGGAGCCTAGATGAGAAGTGAAGTAAGGCCAGATGGAAGTGCTGTTAAATCTCCCTAGTAGCACAAGTCTTAAAAGCTCTGTTTTCTTTGCAGAGCTTTCCTGCTATTCCTTCAGCCCAGGGAATGTATCCCACAGTGTTATTTAGTGCGGACACAGGTAATGGATGAAGTGTTTGCAGTGAGAGCCTGGAGTGGGCTGTGGGGTTGTGTTCTGGTCCTGGGCAGTGAAATGTTTGTATGTGCTTTTGATGAAGATGTGTTCTCCTGTGTTAGACAAATGAAGGGTGTCATTTGGGCAACCCTGGGACTTTTCAGAGCTGCTTACCTCAGATAGCATTCGTGCTCCAAACCTGGCCTGGATTATGTTTATCTGTTCACTCGCAGGGTGCTTTTTACTACTGTGCCTGCTGCTTGTCTTGAAAAGAAAAGTTGAAGAAGTGTTTTCCTTTGGATTCCACTTTATTCTTAGCCTTATTATTGTTAAACATACTTCAGAAAACTGCTAGAAGAGTTCTACAGCTCTGAAATGGTTTGTGGGATGTGTACTTAAGTATGTGAGATTTCTTCTTGCCCATTCTCTGCTAGATTTAAAGGTTATAACTTGAAAACCCACTGCTGGTAATGGCAATTTATAACAGCCTGTATCCTGGAGCTTAATTTATGATGACAAAAGCAGAGGATTTAGCAAGTCTAAAGTCTCCGTGTCTGTTGCTCTGTTTTAAGCATTGCAGGATAATCTAGCATATGCTTGGTTAGTTACTGCTTCAAATGTAGAAGTATTTTAACTTTAATACCTAATGTCTTTTGCAGACAGTGTAGCTGTGTGAGAGGTGTGGTGTGTTCTTACATTTGCCGTGGCTGCAGGACAGGAGGCAGAGACCTTTTTTTGCTATGGAACGTAGATTATGGTTTGGCTAGTTAGCCTGGAAACGTATGGGAATCAGCTTAAGTGATGTCTCCAGTCCAGCTGTTTGGTCACTGTGGGGTGATAGGGTGGATTGACATCCTGGGATCACTTGTTACATCACAGTGAGCCCCACTTTCTTCTGTCTTGGTGAAGCAGTGTGTGGGGTAGGTTTGCTGTGCAGCCTGGATCCTGGCTGGCTCCCTGGGGACCTGACTGCTGGCTGTCCTGCTGCGTTTTGTCCCTGCACTGAGAGGACTCTACAGCTGAAAGGTCGGGTCCTGGCACTGCCATGTGTGACTGCAGCTTTGTCTCCTGCCATGTGTGTCCTTGTATTTCTCATCTACCCTTAGGTGTGCTCCATGTCTCTCCCCAGTAACGCTGGGTATTGCTTTGCCAGCATCTTTGCAGAGGTGGACAGGGTCGGCCTCTCGTGGTGTTGCTGCCTGTGGACAGGGAGCTGGTTTTGCAGCAGCCATTCTTTTGATACAACCTGAGAGAAAGGGAATTTGTTTGCATCTCTTTAGTGATCACTGCTGCAGAGAACTGTTGACCTCTATATTAGCCCAGTTTACAATACTGAAATCTCATTCCACGGGTTATTGCTTTCCTTTAAATATTGTTAGAATATATTAAATACGGAGTTGCTGTTGTGGTGATTTATGCTACGATAAATTGCTAGTATGATACACAGGGATTTAGTCTCTCAGTATATGAATCTGCATATTCCCTGTGCATTAAATATCTGCTTCCTCTGAATGAAGGCATCTGAAATTCAGTGCTTTATTATTTCTTGCACCATTTTGACAGTCTTATCAATATAGTTCAAAGAGTGAAGGTTTTATTTCAGTAATACAGATGTGTTTGTTCAGCCTTATGTTCAATAGTCCTGGCTCCTTTCAAGTTTGTGACCAGCATAGCCTCAAATTTAGATGTTTTTTTATCAGACACAGAGAGAGTGAAGGAAAGGATACGGGTTTCTGCACTGAGAGAGGTCACAGCACAGGGTGAGCTGGCAGGAACAGAAGCCTCGCTAGGGCCTGCAGAGCAGCACCCTGTGCCACATTCTGCAGGGTTTCAGGCACACTGGAAGGCAGTGGGATTTTTCTCCAGGCCTGTGCTTGCTCATCTACCCAGCAGCTTGGCAGACAGAATCATAGAATGGTTTGGGTTGAAAGGACCTTACAATAATCTAGTTCCAACCCCCTGCCATGGTCAGGGAAGTAGAAATAGAAGTTCAATAAACAGTGGAGCTAGGAAAATGGTAGATAAATGCTCCCCTTTCTCCCTCTTCCCACTTTGTGGTGGAGAAATCCTTTTATTCAGTGTGGGTAAATTTGGTAGAAGAGTTAGGATTGATCTGAAGTCTGGATTATAGAGATGCTCTGATATAGGGGATGCTTCCAAAGGACTCCTAATTTGATGAATTGTTTCTGTTTTCTTTATTAGAATTATCAATGTATTTAATTTTTCTTCTTCTAGTACAAGATTTTAGTGTCTGCACTTTTGTATACTAATTCCACATTTTTTCCTCTTACCTGCATTTTCCTGGATATCTTTTTAGCTTGATCTATTGTATTCCTAATTGTATTTCAGAATTCATGGCATGTGACTTCCTTGGAAAGTTAAATTTCGGATAAATGGCATTGCTTTGGCAATTTAAATTTAATCAATAGAAGATGTTTTGCAGAAGGAACAGACAAGAGCTCAGCAGGCCTCTGACTGGAGCTGTGAATTTTCGTATGGAACTTTGGGATGATGTGTACTAAATGGGTGCTTAATATTTGGCTGGGAGGTGCTATCATCTGAATTCTCTGAAGACAGTGATCCATTTTCAGTTTAACTTTGTGTGTCTGTACTTTGGTTTATTATTCTCCTGTAATAGTCTCTATTCTCTGCTTTTGCCATGACTTAGATGTCAGTGTTGTAAATAAAACTACTGGTGAGCTAGCTTGCAATTTGATGGGAGAAAGGAACTAAGCATGTTCTCTTGGCTGACAGCTGCAAGTATGGCTTTCATACTCATGAGTATGAAATGCTCACAAACCAAAGGACAGAATAGTTATTTAATTTGGTCTAAGGGCATAAAATTGGATAGTACTATGGCTTTTATCTGAGAGTAGCTGTTGGCCTATACAGAGGATAAAGTACCTAATACATGGCAGCATGTATCTTGTTGTTAGCTTCCAGACATGCATGTGGTCTGGGATTTTCCTCTACTTCTTTAATACCAGATTCCTTTTTGCCTATTCTTGATGTAGCTACCGGTTCCTCTTTAGGAAGGATGATCATTGGCAGTCCTGGGGTAAAGGTTGGACTTCATGATCTTAAAGGTCTTTTCCAACCTCATTGATTCCATGATTCTGTGGTAGGATGACTGTGTTTGCACCCAAGACAAGTGCCAGTCTGGGAAAAAAAAGTGTGAATGGAGTAATGTATTTTAATAATGTAAAGAAATAGTAAATGATAATGTGCATACAATAATTCAGGAAGGATGCCAAAAAAATAGTTCTCCTGATGCAGCTTTAGACATCTGATGTTGATGGGCTGGATAAAGAAATATCTGACCTTATGTGATAAGGTTTGCCAGAAGCCTGTAGCTTTGCAGGAGATTTCATGTTCCCTGATGTATAATGGTGAAAAGCACAGGATAGCTCAAGCTATGGCCCAACCATTCCCAAGTGCAGCAACTGGCAGGTGATCTTAGAAATAGCAAAATAATCAAAGCAAAGGGAAGCTCTGCTGGCTTGAGTTTTGCTACGTAATGAACACATTATGGGAACATTGTCCATTAAAGTAACTCTTTGGATTACTTTCATCTCCATAAGTTGATTCAGCATATGAGAAGGAAGGAAGTATGGCTGAGATCCCTGAAGTTTTCTATTTAAAGGTGAAGATTTAGATGAAATGAAGCATATTAGCTGGTGAGCTCAAGAATCACAAGCTCACAGAGCTGGTATTTCTTCATTTTAAAGGTTAAAAGAAAGCAGACAAGCTGTAGCAGAGGTCTTGAGACTTTATTGGAAGAGTAACTATATAAAAGAATAGGACCTGGACAGAACCACTCTAATAGGAGCAGGCTAAGCAAAGATGCTGATACCTTTTGGGTGGTTTTGTACTGAAGTTATAGGTATTCCTATACTGAAGAGTGCTAATATAAAGTCAAAATAGCAAAGCACAGAAATATGGTTGTTAAATACGTTCTTAGAGAATCTGTTAAGCTTCTTAGAAGTGTTTTCCCTTCTGCTTGTTTTGCAATGAATTTGGCACACTGTCTTGCAACAAAACTGCCTGTTGGTTTAAAGAAAACTAAATTCCTATTTGCTGATCCTCAACATCATCCTTTGTAGCAGAAGGCTCTGAACTGGCATAGAGTTCCACCCTGAGTATGTATTTAGTAAACATTTAATTCAATTTGGGTATTCACCTAGGGAGGAGATTAAATGAGAGAGGTCAAGCAGCTGCTGAGTGTTGAGTAATTCAATACTCTGGACATGTTGAGATTTTAATAAACATCAAGGTGAATGGTTTGAAATTGGAGCTGGGAGTTGAGACTCCAGAAAGGAAGGGTTCATCTTTCAGTTTTAATTATGAAACCAAAGAGACCTCTATCCTTGTATTTTCAGGCTGTAGGAAGGTATAATGAGCTGTGCACAGCTTTGATTCTGTATGTGAGAATATCCTTCAGGTTCAGATTAAAAAGGCAAATATCTAAAAATATTTTCATTTTCTTGGAGGCTTCTGACCTACTTCTTTAAAGTGCCTGCAGTGCAAGGAGTAGGTGTTCAGGACTTACAGACTCTATTTCACCAAGTCAAAAGAAAAGAGCAAACAAGACTTGGGTGCTGTGCCCTAGATATCCTGAAGCTTAATTGCATGTGTGTGAGTATTATTTCTCAATTCAGCGTTTTATTTAGGTTCACATTCATAAATACTGATTTGGACTGAGATTTCCATGTTTGTTGTTGCATCATTCATTTTTCTAGGGTTGAAGAATACAGTTTTGCTTTCTGGTGTCAATGCAGGGTGCTGCTGCAAAGGTCATTCTCAAAATCTGTTGCTTTACATGTGACAGGAATCCCTGGATGTGTGTGATGCTGAAGCTGCTTGTCTTGAAGTTGCAGAACTCACCCTCAAAACCCCTCAAAACTCCATCCAGTTAGCTTGTGACCCAAGAGTTTGTTCCCTTCAGATTTGAAGTTTTTAAACAAGTTGTTCCTCCCACACTCCCATCCTTATACTAGGAAGGAATGGAATTCCCTGCAAACACCTACTGAACCCTTCATTTTTGCTCCTCCACATCTGCCCTTTAAATTCTTTCTTGTGTTTCCTGATGAAAACGTCTGCAGCCATCTGCTAATGTGCTAAAAACACTTCCTGTCACACTGACCTGCGCAAGTCTGTTGTTCCCTTACAACTCCCTCAACTGTCTTCCTTGTGTACATTTAATCCGTCTTTTTTCACTTGTAGTATGATAAGTCTTTTGCCATCTGAATATCATCTTTTCATCTTTAGCTGCTTGGAGTCTTGGTGTGTAATTTACAGTTTTAAGCTATGGTGATGATGGGTAGCTTTGCACCTCACATCCAAGACATCAGAATGGTGCCATAATAAAAACTGATAGCAAAATAATTTATTCTCGTTTCCCACCACATCATAAGATTTATGTGCATTTCTAAGGTGTAACAACATCTGCCCCATGTGACCTTCAGCTGGAAAGGGAGTCTCCTTTGGTTTGCAGTTCAACCTTAAAGCTATGTTTTTTTCAGTCCTAGAATATTTAGGATAACTCATCCCATCATGAAGAAACAAGTTTTTGAATGTGAGGTTCCCTCTGCTATGCATTTCTTCTGCTTGTAAATCCACTGTGTGGATGATTTGCAAGCACGGAAGATCTTAGAGGTTTGTCCTTGCTTTGTGTTACTTAGAAAATAAAAGCAGAAAATATGTTAGCTTGGTTAAAGCTTCGTGCTTTTTGGTTTGTTAATAGAACTATTATGGCATCCCAAGAATAGCTCTTTCAAAGAATAAAGCATTCAAAAGACACTTGCCTAAACGTACAAAATCTTTTTCAAGTGCTGACTTTGAAGTATTAACCCTAATTATATTTTAAAGTATGCAGAAATCAGGGAGTGATTTGAACTTTGTTTTGTTTTGCTGAATTGATCCTGTTACAATAGTGCTATCAGGGATGTGTGTGGTTAACACTGAATTGAGCAAACAGAGCTGTAAGCTTTGTCCAACTGGTCAGACAAGAGATTGTGCTGGTCCAGGGAGCCAAATGCCATGGGCTCAGTGTGTCACACGGGCACAGGAGCACTGTGTTTACCTGGCTGGTAGCTCCATAGGCATCCACAAGCACGATACTGAAGATACTCCATATTTATAAATAGTAGCTGCAAGTTTCATTGTTTTGGTTTGGTTTTTAATTTTCATTGGTGTACATTGCTCCCACTAATATTTGTGTTACTGGTTTTGAGAACAAGTATTATGATTTAATTTTATCTGCACAAGGTGTTCCAGGAAGAAGTTCCATGCTACTACAGGGCTATATCAAAAAGTACAGCTTTTTTTTTGCTTTCAGATGCATTTCCTGGTTAAAAAAAAAAAAAAAAAAAAATTCTTTTTTTTTTCCCTAATATTCCCTGAACTT
>NW_009909660.1:46017-59725 GCF_000696875.1 Nestor notabilis | reverse complement strand
TCTTTCCCAAGCTGGAAGTCCACTGCTCTCTCTGTCCTTGTTCAGAGAGGGTTCCACCTTTATGGGCTTTCTTATCATAATCTTGGGTTTGGGTGCGTATTACATGGTACTGCTCAACTTTGATAAATGCATCTTCCATTTTATCCTTAGACACTTTGTACGTGGAGGCTTCCTGCTGCCTCTTGCAATTAACTTGGTTTTATAGCATTGAACAAATCTACATCGTCTGCAAGCTTTGTTGCCTCATAGACTCTTCATTTCAGGAATACACTGACCAGCGCCAGTGCCTTTGAAGCATCGTGCAGACTCCCTGTCACTGTGGAAGCTGCCCATTCATTCCCATCTTTGTGCCTTGCTTTTTCAATATCATTGATGCACTCAAGGAGACCCTTTCCTTTTGTGCTGTGATTACTTAGTCTTTGAGAGTGTCTTTCGTGAAGGGCTTTGCAAAAAGCTTTTCAGAAATTAAAATACTTGTAACAAGGTCACCCTGAATAATGTACTTGTTGGCTGCTTCTGAGGGAAGACCGAGCTTGATAGAAGCCATGTTAGCAGATCTGTACTGTATTAGGTCAATGTGTAAGTCTACTAATCCTGAATTGTTTTAACTCCATTTAAATATGAAGATTTCAGGAGTTCCTCTTCTTTTCTCCTTTTGAATAGTCTTTTTAATACTGTCTTTGCATTTGTCACCTTCTGTTGTTTTCTGCTGAAGTCAGTCTTGCTCTTTAGTTGTTATTACGCTGTGTTGTAAAGAACTGAACGCAGCTGAGCAGGGTAACTTGTGAAGCTTATCCTGAGGTAGCACAGAAAGAGCAAATGTATTTGTCAGATTGTCTCAGAACTGCTCTTTGAAAGACACCTGATCCAGGTGATTTTTCTGTGAATTTTATCAACTGTGGTAAAGCCTATTTCACTTCTGATAATTCCTCTGACTCTCCCCTTGTTTAAGGAAAAGCTCCAAAGTGGGAACTTACTGAGCTTCGGTGTAATTATTTATACTCAACTTTTCTGCTGTGGCCTTAAGTCTCAGGGCCATATCTATTGCATCTTTATCACTTCTTGCCTTTAATTCTCTAGGGCAGTTTTCTTGCTTTTGAAATCTATGTAGATAAATATAGTAGCACTTTTTATACCTTTAGCAAGTGTTTCCTCAGAGTCTGTCTTGGCTTTTCTCATCATTTTTATTTATTATTGGAAAGGTGGTACTTCTCCAAGACCCCTGTATCTCTTTAATGAATCCTTACACTACTTGTAATATCTATTTTTCTACATTTATAATATCTAAAAATGTGCAGTGTCTAAAAATTACTTCTCATCACAAGATGTAACTGTTCTATATTAGGATGGTTTCTACTGCCAGTATACATGTGAACATGCTTTTCACTTTGGTCTCATTGATTGTAGTAATTTTGCTCATCTTATATGAGCAATTAACTGGTACTTGCCTCCAGTCTCCTCTGTTGCTCATTACTTTTGGCTATACATTAAGTTAGGATGCTGCCAAATTACTTGCCAGTGGTCAAAGAAGTTGTTTCAGTGGTTGGAAGTTTCAGGACCTGTTAATTTAGGATGTTTAACATTTAGAATCAATTGAAGAGTGTATAATTACCTGGTTAGATAATTTCATGATCATATCTTTATTTCACTAAACAGAATTATCTTAGAAGTGTCTCTGTGCCATCCAGCAGTGTATAGAAAATAATGCTTGGATGGGCTCTATAAATATAGCACATGCAGAGCTGAGGATTGTATGCACCGAAGTGACTAGACCGTGCTACCTGTGAGCTGCAAAGCTGCTGGAATAGGTGTAAGGATCAGCTTTGTAGTATTCTGCTGGCCTCTGGTACCAAGATAAAGGATTTTAAAGCCAAGTGGAATCGAGTGGCACTGCTTGGCTCAGTGCACCCTATAGATACTTTTGATTTAAAAATAAAGTGCAGAAAAGGATTTTCAGCTGTTTTTACCTTTCTCTTGGTGTAGCTGATGTCAATTTTAATGACACTTTTAACAAAACCCGAGTATTCCTTTCATAATGGCTCTTTATTTAAAAGTTACTTGTTGCTGCCTTGGCTTCTACCTACAGCTTTTCTCATGCTAGTGCTACATTATTACCTACTGGTCTTTGCTAAGGTCAGATTAGTTTGATCTTTATATTGTCTAAGCTGGCATTTGTGTTTGTGTAATACACAGGTAAAATTTCATTGCTGTGTCAACACTGATTTTCCAACTGTGCAAAAAGCAGTTATTTGCCTGTCAAAAAAAAAAAAAAGAGGTCAGCAGCTGAGTTTCATAAGCAGTGCAGTTAGTTCTCCTTTTTACTTACTGAGCTCAGGGTGTTCTTCCATTTGATGCTCAAACCAGCTCCAAGCAACTTTTAAAACTAGAAGGTTGTGCTTTCCTGTATGTTCATGATTATTTTGACCAGTAACTGAAGTACTGGCCACTGGAGATGTCAAAAAAACAATAGTCATTTGCCTTTAATCTCAGGTGGGTGACTGGCTGTAATAAGACATGGTGCTGTTGTGTTGATTTTGCAATAGCCATCTCCTGCACAGACCTCCTGAATGGCCTTAGCACAGATTTCTATAGTTTCATTATAGATGGAAAGGTGTTTTCTGCTTCCTACAGGATTACCCATTTCTCTGTGTGACCCCCAGGTGTGCACATGGTTGTTAGAACAGTTCTATGAAGATTACGAATTGCACAGTTAGAAATGTATAAATGAAAATTGTCACATAACTTTGATTCTCTTGCTGAAATTTAACCATATGATGGTATGCTATGGTACCATGCCATACAGGAAGCAGTAATTGAACCATTAGACCACAGTTTCCTACTAACATGTATTCTTTATAATTACATTTTTCCACGGCTTAAGAGAAAATTCACAAGGGGACAGTCTCACCCTTTGCACAAATTGCTGCTTCATAAATCAGTGTCAGCAATTTCACTTGGGGGCTTGTCAGCCAAGCGAGCTTATTGTCTTTTTGTGGGTGTCTGTGGTACCACGAAAGAGGATGAAACAACAAAAATAGTCCAACAAGATATGCTTTTTCCAGAAACCACAAGGAATGAAGATGTTCTAGGGGTCTGATGGCTTTAAGGTTTATTTGTGTTTCTGATTAACTCATCAAACTTGCACAGTAGAACACTCGTAGAACCACTGATCTTTGTGTAGCATCCCCAGATCTCAGGTTTCCTAAATTACAAATGTACTCATTTCAAGCTTATATGTGCAGCTTGTGTTAGCAGGAAAGCATGAAACAGCTCAATTTCTCTTGGCCTACATGAAGTGTGGGATTGGTACTGCTTCTTCAAAATGAAGTCTGCCAGTGGAGGCAGAACTAGGATGCCATTGAAATAAATAAGGAGGAGGGTAGTGGGTAGCTCACATGTTTGGTAGTGGGTGGTTAGAGGGTTCTCAGTAAAGACAGGCAGGGAAGATGAAAATTTGCCCTTCCTGTGAAGGAAAGGCTCCAATGTCTGGACCTCTTCTGTGGACTGGGCGAGAGGCTCACTCAGAGTCTGGATGGGTCTGGGTCAGAGGAGAGGTAATTCCTCCTCAAACACTTCTAGGCATGTGAAAGAGGAAAAGGTTTTTGGGAGTAGCCACCACAGATTCTTCAAAAGTAGACCACAGTTGACCAACCTGATTACCTTCTGTGTTGAAGTTACTGTAGCCGTGGATGAGCAGTGGTCAGTAGGCATTGTCCACCTTGATTTTAGGAAGCTGTGCACTGGGGATGGCATAATGCCCTGCACAGGCTTGGGACTGACCACTTGGGAGAAGTTCTGCTGAAGAATCTGGGGGCTGGTTGTGAGTTACCTGTGTGCCCTGTCAGTGATGGGGGTCGACAGCATTATTGAAAAGCATTAAGAAGAGCATAATCACTAAACTGAGGTGATTCTTGGCCTGTATTTGGCACTTGTTAGATCAAGTGTAATACTGGGTCCAGTTATATCCTCCCACTACAAGAAAGGTGTTGCTAAACTACAAAGAGGCCAGGGGAGGCTCCCAGGATGGCTGAGGCTGGAGGACTTGCTCTTAGAGGAGAGGGTGAGGCAGCTGGATTCATCTGGCCTGGAGAAAAAGTGGTTTCAGAGGTCAAACAACAGCCTGACAGAGCCAGGGGCTTTGCTGGGGGATGTGGAAGAATGACCTACAGCAGTCATGAATTGAAATGGGGGGAGATCTGAACTAAATACAGGAACAGAAACTGTCACTGGGAGGATAATGAAGCTGGAACAGCCTGTGCAGAGGGGCAGGAGAATCCCCCAGCTTGGAGGTTTTCCAGTCCAGACTGGACCTTGGAGCCGGCCCTGCTCTGAGCATGAGCTTGGACTAGAGACCTCCTGAGCTTTTATGCCCATCTGCAGTGATGCTCTGATACACTGTGATACACCTCTGACATTGTGTGAGTTTTAAGTCACAGTGTTACAGTCTATAAAGCATTCAGTAGCAGTCACAGGGTTGGTATAAATGAGGAGACTAGGGACACTGCACAGTAAAAACACAACAAAAACCCCAAAACAAAGAAACAAACAAACAAAACAAAATACAAATAGATACCCTGCAAAGAAAAGCAGAGGCTGTGTTTTTATTGCAACACAAATAACTACTGGCAAGTACTGGATCTGTTAATGAAAATATTTCATTGTCTAGTTGGTAATAAAAATACCTTCTTCTGCAATTCAGCTTGCAAGCCTCTCAATACCAGTAGTAAATATTTAATAGTAAAGGAGTGTTATTTCTCTAAGTGGTAAATGTTTGTTTTCCCCTTCTTCCACTTAAGGGAGTAGGTGAGCTGTATTGATCTCACACGAACTTGAAAGATGAGCACTCTTTTGGATTAAAAATGAATTTAGAATTTTTCAGTACGTAAAAGTACATTGAGGGAGATTGGAAGAAGAGAATGCTGAGTGGGAATGGAAATCGTGAGAGAAATCCATGTATATTCTTACTTAAATCAGTCCTTACTTTATTTGTTGGAAAATCATTATAAAATCTGTGATTTGAGTTTTAAATTTTTCCTGTAAATTGCTGTTCATTTTCTGAATGATTTGACATATGATACTTAAATCTGAAAAAATGTATTCATTTCTTCTCCTTTGTCAGATTGACAGAAAAATAACTGTAGTGAATGTTTTGATGTGTTGTTTTTTGTGGCTTTTATATTTATTAAATATTTAGACTTTCTTTTGGCCATTTGCACCTGTGCCTTCAGGGAAATATTCTTCTAAATACCCTCTTAGACGTTATTGCCGCAGCCAGATGAATCGGGATGCTTTAGTGGATCCATGTATAGGACAGATACTGGGAATCGTTGTTACTCAGTGAGCAATGCAGTTTTTTGCTTATATGATTTTTAAAGTCATCTCAAAGCCTTTCTGCTGAGGGGAAAAAGACAATTTTCAGAAATTTATGCAGAAGTTCTGGCAAATAAATTAACCTTTCAGCCTGAAATGAGGATGTGAACTGCAAAGTGGCTCAGAGCAAGTACATACACTGCCTTGAATGAATTCTGAATGAGATGTCTGAAATTGCAGTAATGGCAAACAACACCTTCATTCTTATACCATTAAAACATTTAAATGCCAGAATATTTCCTCCAAGCTAATGGGCAGGTTGTGATTTATGGAACTGCCTTTGTGCTCAGTGTGTTACAAGCAGTTGAGCACACTTGGGCCCAGCAGCATGTTTTGGTTTTCCACCCCAGCCCCCGGCTGTGCCTGAGGAAAGGCAGCCCCTGAATCACTGCTGGGCTGGAGGCCCTGCAGGATCCTTTCCAGCCCTTTTTGGTGCAGCTGAGTTGTCTACAGCAGTGCCTCAGGCAGATTTCATCACCTGGTTTGCTCTCCTTTTTGAATTTTTAAGCATCTAAATATCATTCCATGGACTGTGCTTTTGAGTATTCTGAATACTTGTTTTCTACCTCCTGTGACCTTCTGCAGTGCATCTTCTCCAGCTCAGCTGTGACAGCCCCACTTCCAGCAGCGTCTATGAAAGGTTTCAGTGTTGGCCACTGCAGTAGCCCATGATCAAATACATGCCTGGGTGATAGTGTGGGGTTTGCAAACCTCTGGTAGCTTCTTTCTGCACTTCCAGAGAAGGTAGTTTTTCAAGCCTTTATATGAGGCTTGAAGACTAAAAGCTTATAAAGGATGGTAGGTTAGATTTGGGCTGTCCTATAAATGCTCTGTAGTGGTCTCTGTGAATCTTGTTTGCACTGTGTTAAGTCTGTTCAGAAATTGGATGCAAACACATTTGGATGAAGAGAACTTTTTTACCTCAGTTTGTGATTTCGTTGATAATAGAGTTGTCATGATGAAGACTCACTTCTGTTCAGTTGTCCTAGTGAAGGATTGTCATTAATAAATGTGAAAGCACAGTTTCATGAACAAAAATAAAAGGTTTGAATATGAGTATAGAGAAAAATGATTTACAAGTACATTTCCTCTTCCCTTCCATTCTGACTTCCAATAGGTCCTTGCCTTATTAAAGAAATCAGTGATTTACTGAGCATATGGCAACAAATCTGTTGAGCTGGTAATCTGTGTTAAAGCAGTGGCAATTTCCAAAGGTGGTTTATAAGGAAAAAAGTGTTGCTTTCCCCCTTTTCCAGCTACATACATCAAGCTGTATCTGTACAAGAAATCTTTATTTCATCCTGAACATTTTGAGCCTGTCTTCTTGCAGCGCTGGAGCAATACATTTAACAAGAATCCATTCTGGCAACGCATACTTTGCTTGGAGCTCAGTAATATGCTCATGATGCAGACAGTTGTTGCAGTGAAAATGTGTAATCACTCACCCACACCAGACATAGGTCAGGAGTTGGTTTGAGCTGTTCTTGCACCTGCTTTCCCCTCAATCCCAGGCTTTTTTCCTTCCCATTTCTGAGCAGGTTGTTCGATTTGGTGGTGGGAAAGGTGAGCGGCCTCTCCTCTCCAGTTAAAGAGAAACGAGAATCTGTTTATGATTTCCTTTGAAGTCAGCCCACCCAAATTGTTTAGTAACTTGGATAAACATGGGTGAGCAGTGACTGAGGTACATATGCTTGATGATCACATCTTCAGAGCAGTGGATACGCATTGCTCAGCTCTCAGCTGGAGCAGAGATGTCTTCAGCTGCCAAGCTACCACTTTGCTGCCATTTCATAGCAGTGTATCAGCCTCAGCATCTCCTGAGCAGCCTGCACTTGTGGTCTTCAGCTGGCAAATACTGTTATGTTGTTCATATCAAATGAATGTAGATTTGTTTCTGGAATATGGTTTTTAGAATAATAACAGAAAAACACTGTATAAAGTATTTGGATTGAAGTATTATTAGCAATATGTGGTCCCTTAGAATTGATGTGCGTTAAGGTGTGGGTTTTGGTTTTTTTTTTCTTTTATAGATACTTATTGCAGTCTTTTAATGGTAAGCCATAAATGCTAAGCTGCAAGACATGGCTTGTACTCTGATAATCACATTAATGAGCCTTTAGAATTGCAGAATCTTATGTTAACATCATATGTTTGTGTGTGGTTGAAACAGTCTTGTAGTTAAAGTTACAAAGTTGTAATTATTTATTATGTATTATTATGTAGTTATTTCCAAGTAGAAATAGAGAAAAGCATCTGTGATACTGAGTAACGAAGCCAGAGAGAGTTCCTAATGTAATGACTCCCACAGTATAAAGGCAGATGTGACCATAGTATCGCAGACCTATACCCTTGATTTCAGAACTAATCCCTGGTATCTAGTGAGGAGTGCAGCTAGAAGACAGTCATTTTCCACTCCTGCTACAGAAGGAAGGAACAGCAAAAGCCAACCAGGTGCTAACATGAGTTGGGGCAGTATCTCCTTTGGTCCCAAGTCCATCCTGCTGCCGATGCTGGCTGTGTGAAATGGATTAGTTCCATAAGAGTGAGACACAAGTCTGCATTAGATTAGAAAAGGATAGTTATTGCTCAAAGCTTTTTGGTGATCTTAACTCTAATCTCACAGAAGTAGTTTTCATAAGATTATTGTTAGTAGAATCAAATCATTACTTAGGAATAAAGCTTTCATTTGGAATAAAAAATGAAGCTTTAAAGCTCTAATGGATCTAAGATTCTTGAAAACCTGAATGCTTGTATGTGCCAATGTTGAAAATAATTTGGTAAGATGATATAAAATCAATAATAAGACTTTTTCTGAGACGTCTAGGTTTTCAGTCCTGGGTCTGATACTGTTGAACTATTGGGTGACTAGTTATCTTCAATAAAGCTGTGTCCCCATTGTGGGTCTTTGGAGCTTCCTAGACCAGGATTTCACATCAGTTGCAATATAGATTGGGAAAGTATCTTGGAGAAATGCTTGGTAAACATGAATGTGCAATTACCAGAACTTTTAAATGTAAGTTTAATGCATTACTGGAATTTATTTTGCACTTTATTTCTTCTCTGCATCATTCATAAAGCTTTATCTAAAATATTGATTACTTGGCTTGCTGTACTAATTTTGGTTTTATTTTTCATGTGTGGGATAAAGAGTAAAAGTGACTTAATCCTCAAAGGCTGCAAGGAATGTTGGATCTGGCACTGAGAAAGAAAATAACTGGTTTGCAGTGGGAATGGTATGGAAACCAAATACTTCCAATGCTTCCTAAAAGAAGAAAAATGAGCAGCTGATGCTGATGACTGGGAATTTTCGAACTTTTATCACAAATAACTAAATAAAAGTGCTTGTGTAGTTTGTCAGCCATTTTTGCAATACTTGTGTGCTATTGCTGGAATAATCATCACCAGATGAGTTCACTTTTATGCAAAAAAACCTTGATTCATCAGAGAGTAAAAGTACAGCTGAAATTTGGCAATATGTGACCTCCCAATTGAATGTGTAAGTGGGCGTAGTAACACTGATGTGTCTGTTTTTGAATCTAGGATGCTGCTTTACTTTCTGGATTGGTAGCTGCTGCTTTTCATATATGGTAGTGCCTCGAAGTAAAAAGCACATACCTGCATCAGTGCAAAACACCTCCAAACACCAGAACACACGAGTTCTGCCTGAGAAAACATGGATTTTTCAAGTCCCTCTATGTAGTCCCTCTCTATAGAGGGACTTTAAAGTTGGGATTGGAGGAATTTGCTGTGCTTTCAGTTAACTTGCCATAACATGTAGATGTGCCTTTGAAAAGCTCCTTGAGACAGTATCACAAGTCGTGTGAATTAAGTTTTATATAAAATTGGACTAGTTTGCTCCCAAGTTTTTATAGAGTCATGATAGGATTTGGTTTGGCTTAAACATATGTTTGACATTTGCGGTAAATCTAATTGATGGTTACTGGTTTTACGGTAGATATTGCAGCATATTTTAGACTAAAACGTAATGTATTCTGTATACATCCTTTCTAATCTCACTTTTTTACTCCTAAAGTATTATATAGACTATGATTAGGGAGATCCCTGAGACTAGAATGCTTAAAGGTTGTAAAGAAAGAGATAGATCCCTGCTGTTCTTGCATCATTACTCAGGTTTCTGCACCACTGACTGTGTACTCTATTAAATCTTTTTCTCCCATAGTGGTACATGATGTTTGCCTTCCTACTAGAAAAGCAATGAAAATATATTTTTTTAATGTATGAAAACAAGTGATTAATGTTATCCCAGTTAAGTATTACTATGCTGGGGCCATAATATCGAAATAGTCTAAAAATAAAATATTAGGAAGATAGTACCGCTGGGAAAAACACAAGTTTTGAGCTTGAGATACTTTCAAATGTTGGGTTAGGCCATAATACGAGCTAAGATGTAATGAGCAGGAGCTTTCAAGGTTGTTACTCCTTTGTTTGTCACTGTAACTTGTGATACGTAGGAAGCCTTGAGAGAGACATCAGGCAGGATCTTGGATGGCTTGTTCCCAGCAAGTGAAGGTCTCTCTGGAAGCAGGGTAAGAGATGTATGCTTTCTGAACTGCAGATATAACAGAGCAATCAAGAAATCTGTGTAGTATCTGGTTGGTTTTATTTTTTTATTGAGAAGATTCAGTGCTCGTGTACATGGTTGAACTAGGCTGTACCTTACAAAGATGTAACAATGAAATAGTTTGTTTGCTTAAAACGGGTAAAATTGCAGGTTTTGTATGTTTTGGTGGTAAGGAATATGATAGAGACTGTCAGCACCACCTAATTCCACTCCCTCTTCTCTGGGATCCTCCTCTATAAGACTTTCAAAGACTGAGATTAAAGAATGTATTAAGAATGTATTTGGTCTCTGTAAAATGCATATATCATTAATTGCTGTTATTTATGCCTCTGTTCTCCCACTTGAATGCATTCAGATTGACATCTCCTTTGCCATAGTCTAGTGTATTACCCTGTGGGTAATAGTCTAGTATTACCCTCTGTTCTTAACTGAAACCTGTGGCAGAGGTGCTGGGAATAAGTTGTGAACTGATAGTGTGATTGAAGGGTAAATGTCTTCACAGTAATTCTGTGTTTTCACAGCCTGCTATCACATTAGTATCTTGCTGGCTGGGGTCCTTTCCTTTTTTCCAGAACAACATCAATTAAATCAGTGGTACCTTTTTCCAGGCTATGCTTTTCTTTTAATGCTTTGATTTGTTTCTTTCTCATATTTTTCTTTTGTTCTTGAATTTATCATACTTAGAACATTAGTTCAGACAATAGCTTAAAAATCAAGAAAATTTAATATGAAGCCTACTAAACCTGTTGCCTTGTTATAGGTCTAACCTGTTCATGTTCTGTGTCAGTGATTTGCAGTAGTAACAGTGAGATGAGTCTGGACTTGTGTGGAAGTAAGGGAAATGTAGGTGTTAAAGTGAGGGTCAGCCCAGACTCTGAAGGACAGCTGAAAGATCATTCATTTGTTACCTGGCATAAGATCCAGGTAACAGTTTGGAAGGGACCATGGGGATGCTATTGGGTCCAACTCCGTTTCTTCTTTCTTCCTTGTGTTGGTGACAGTCTCAATACCAAGACTAGGATCAGAGTAGAATGATAGCAGCAGTGTGACAGCAAAAATAAAAATAAAGAAATTGAATTATGCAGTGCCAAAAGGAGTCAGCCCTTACATTTGTAATCCAGCAGTTTTGTTAAAGCAAGGACTAATTACAGGCTGATGCAGATTTTTGCCTGAGAAGTCTTTTCCAGAGAGCAGGATGTGATAACTCCAACGGAAGCAGCCTTCCAGGGAGAGGGCGAGCTCCCTGGTCTGTGCAGTAGGTCTGAGGCTGGCAAGATACTGGGTATTTACTGGTTGCAGACTTGATCCTAGATCATTCCTGGAATATTATCTTTTCATATTTACTCTTGTTATATCTGGCAAGAGGCCTTAAGAAGTCCCCCGTTGGTGTGGCTCGACTCCAGTATCTTTATCGTTCCTTTGATTGCTTTGACAGAGCATTCACAGGCCTGAAGCCAGACCCAAGCTATTTTCTCAGCAACAAAACATGAGATTTGGAAAAATGTCACAGTTTGCTTTTCAGTTGCTTGCTTTTTTTCTAGTCACTGTATGTTAATGTGCAAATTAGTGTGCACTGTGCACAGGGGTGGTGTAAGTCTCTACTGAATGTAAATCAAACAAATGCTCTTTCTCAAAATGGCCTAAATCTTCGTAAATGGAACAAAAATTACACCTTTGCTTTGGAATGATGAAATGGTTTCAAGATGATCTGTAGAAAATGCTGGATTATGGTTTGTGTATTTAATAGTTTCTGTAGAAAAAAATACATCTGTGTTATCATTATTTTTCCATCTCCTTTGCCTAAAAGGCGGGTAGGGTTTCTGGCACTTCCTTTCATGCATCTCATACAATTTAGGAAATCAAATTGCAAAAGAAAGGAGGAATGAAAACGAAATGGCACACATGGTTCTCATGCACGCTGTGGCCCAGTTGTTTTGGCAGTTCTGTGTTTTCCTGTGTGCTTCCCAGTGCTGAGTATTGTGTAATCCTGGTTCATAAGATGAGTTGCTGATTGATTTGCACCTGAATCACTGCCTGCATGGATGTTTACAGAGCAGTGGTGTCACCTCCACTGCATGAGACAAAACTCGTTGCAGGGAAGAGAGAAGACACCAGGTTAGTTTATATATGAGAAGAAATGCTTCCAAAGTTCACAAAACTCATTCATGGTAGGAAAATATTTCTGTGTTGTCAATTTACTTTTCCACTGATTTTGGGCAGTGAAACTCAAGTATCAGGAGTGTTGATTTGGCAGTCCTGGGTTACAAAACCTGCAGGAAGATGTCATTCAAATAATATTATCAGTCAATATCCATCCAGCTGGATTGGATTGACTGAGCTCAACTTCTCTGTGTAAAAAGAAACTTCTTTTTTTTATCTTTTTTTGTTTTTTAATTCTTTTTTAAAGCCTGGTGAAACACGTGTTGAGTGAGCTTTTACCTCTTTTTATTTTTTATTTGAGAACTTCTTTCTTTCTGAAGTCAAATGTAAAAATCAACAAATACTTTTCAGTTAATTCTCATCTGAAGTGCCAGGTTTTTAAATATCTCAAGTAGAGTCAAGCTGAATGTCCTTCACTTGAACTTCAGATCTTCTTTAGTTGGCTGAACGTGTTGTCACCACAGTTTTTGTTTTCTTCTTCCCAGCATCTTCCAACTTTATCTTTGTTCCTGTCCTCCCTGGATGGGATTTTCAGACACAACTGAGGAACATGGACAGCATTAAAAAATACTGGAACTTGGCTACCAAATCATACAAAGTTCCTTGCCAGTTCCACCATCTTCTGTTCACTGCTTTGGGTGTACTCTCCTCTAGGAAATATTGCCGTTCTCTCTGACTTGGTGAATCTGTCTTCTTTCACCAGCACTTTGAGTGGACCTCCCTCCTTCCACTTGCCTTTAAATGTGGTTCGAAGACATTACTGGGAATATCAGAGGGATTGCAAATGCAAGCCCCTTTTGTACTTGAAGATCTTAGCTGCCCTGCAGTTTCATACAGTTAGTATAATCTGTATGAGCTTGGACTTGTACCACTGTATCTAAACCTCTTGTCACAATGAGGGTACAATGTGGTAATACCTCGAGTCCTGAGCAAGTGAGAATTGATTTCTGGGTCATGCTTTTATCTGAATCTCCTCTCAACATTTGGATAGCTCTGTTGGGGTCTTTTGAAGAATTGAGGATGGGGAAGTGTGTGGTGTAACTATGGATTTAAAATTTGTGCTAAACGACTTGGTTTGGGATAAAGATTGACTTTATACTTTTTTTTGCTGTTATTTCATTGTAATGCAACAAGATCACAGGAACATTGAAGTGATAGTTCTGCCCAGCTTTGATGGAGTAGGTAATGTAGGGCAGTCTTTGTTAACACTTCTTTGCTAACTAAGCCTCTGGTGTGAATCATATTTCAGAGCAGATAGACAAGAGCTCAGATGCTTTAAGGTATGTTTTTTTTATCTGTTTCAGAGGTTGCCCACTCCAGTCTTAATAACTGTTGTGTAAAAAATGGATCAAATCAAAGCAGAGGTTTGTCAAGCTCATCACTGTGTTTCTGCCTGTGGTCATGGTAGGTGCCAGGACATGCATGTAAGGGGCGAGCAGGAAGGTGGTGCCTACAGTCCTGCCATATGCTGCCAGCCTCCAGGTCGTTTGTGTCCCAGGCTCCTGGAGACAGTGGTTGTCTTTATAGTTAATAATAATTCCAGGAGAATTTTCTTCAATGAGTTTGACCAGTGTCTGTTTGAATTTGTGTTCACTT
>NW_009909660.1:0-45986 GCF_000696875.1 Nestor notabilis | reverse complement strand
AGCAGGAATATGTCACAGCTTCACCACGTCTGAAGAACTTCTTCCACGGTTTATTTTTGCCCTGGCTGCCTTTGGTTCATTAGATGGCAGTTGGTTCTTTCTGTAAGCAGTAGTGAATGTTTATACTCACCAGTCTGTGTCACAGATGAACTTCTAGGCCTCTGTTGTACCCACTCTCAGTTGCTTCTTTTCCATCTCCAATAGTCCTGGCTTACTTTGTCATTCTGATGAAGAATCTGTTTCTTCCCTATTGCCCTTCTCTGAACCTTTCCCAGTTTTACCAATAGGATCTTCCCCAGGTGATTTTCAGATCCTTCTGTAGCAAGTATAACGATACTAAAGGTTGCACTGAAGGTGGAAACCACAGCTGGGATTTAAAGCATGATATAATGACTTGGTTTTGGTTTACTCCTGATAATACCTCTTTCTTTATTTTTTTTCCTTTTTTGTAAAATAAAATGCTATTGAGCTGATGTTTCCATGGCTTTGACTATTTAATCCTAGAAATCCTTTAGAAATCTAGACAGATTAGCTCTCATCCCAGAATTATCTTACTGTTCTCTTCATTAATATCTTCCATTGACTAAAGATACTTTTGAGGCATTCCCCAGAAGTGTCTTGGAATGAGAACTTCCCTTCAGCAGAAGCATGGATACGATGAAAGCTTTTTCTGGTTTGTTCTGGCATTATCTCTGGATGTTACTTGTGTGCTTTGATTATCTTGTGGTCCTTCAGGCTTTCTGGCAGGGTTCTTGCTTTTGATAAATGTTACCGGTTTTGAGAACTTCTGTGAGTTCTTTTGTGAGTGTTGGTTTTGTGGCGGGTTTTGTTGTTTTGGTTTTAAGCCCACCTAATTGTATTTTTGCACTTAATCTGTGTGAGTCCATAATCCTCCTGTCATTTGGACCTATTGATGCTTATGGAAAAATATTTTCCTTCTTTTTTGTGGGGTCCTTTACCATATTTTCCAGCTGCGATGGCTTTCTCTTGATCCTTCTAAAGTTCTTTTTGATAAGTGGTATTCTCTCTTAATCTTCAGTGTGGTGTCTTTAAATAGTTTCTGTGCTGCTCACCACAGGCTTAGTGTGCCTCTTTCAACTCCTTTGAAATAATTTAAGGAACCCCTTTTCTTACTTTTCTGCAGTTTCTGCTTTTGAAGGTAAACAAAAAATCCCCCAAGCTACCTCTTGCTGTTCCAGCAGGGATATTGCATTGGAGGATGCTGCGGTCACTACTACAGAGCAGTTCTTCACTGCTGACATTTGTTCAGGTACCACACACTGCTCAGGGTTAAGTGAACTGTTGCTCTGCATGTGGCTTTCCTGCCTGGCTGCTCAGTGAAGCTGCTGCTAATCATATCCCTGGATGTAGGCTCTGCAATGCCTCCTGATGTGACGTTATCTGGTTTCCATGGAGGTAATGGAAGGCTCCCATTACTGTTGTGTTTTCATCCTTTGCAACGTTTTTCCTTTCTTCCTGTATCTACTTAGATGCTTCTATTTCTGTGCTTGCCGTTGCTACCACTGGCACAGCAATGTCAGGTATTTTTAAAAAATACCCAGAAAAAGCCATATATGACTTGAACCTCTGGTGCAACCTTTGGTTGCATTTCAAGGAGCAGTCAAAAGATTTAAATGTAAGAAAGAGGCGGTGCATATTAGCTAAAGCTAAATTAGAGGAACTTTTACACATTCTCCCTAACAGAGGAAATAGCAGAATTATCTGATAACTCATGTCTAAATAGTGGTTGCTGCTGTGCTTCCCTAATCTCCTACTTTTGTTGCATGTCCATGTATGCCACGCTTTGAAAAGTGCTGTCACTGCTCGTCAGTCAGCATTATCCAACACTGGGACTGCCAGTAAGTGTTTCCTGTAATAGTACCCTGCAGTGGTGCCGCGGAGCACGGGCGGCTCCGGGGGAGTTTCGCCTCCTTCCTTTTGCTCTTGTGTTGTGAGCTGTGGGTGATGTGACAGCAGGCTGGCTGTGAGCCACCAAACAAGACACATTAGAAATCTGCAGAGGAGTTAATAGGAGTGTGATGCATGAAAAATGAGGATGGGGAGGGAGATGAATGGAGGAGGAGGAGAATTTCCCTGAATGATGGGTAGTGTGGTGTAGAGCCACCTCCTCTCTGTGCCAGCACCCATGGGTGCATGTGTGTGGGATATGCTGGGCAGAGCAGTTTGTACTGCATCAGAGAGTGTTTAGTTGGCACATTTTTAGTAAAGCTGATGTTTCCCCGACCTATTGCCTGGGGTTGTGGGTCGGCACAACCCCAGGCACAGCTACAGGTTGGGCAGAGAAGAGATTCAGAGCAGCCTGAGGAGGACTTGGGGGTGGTGGTTGATGAGAAGCTTGACATGAGCCGGCTTCAGTGTCCGCTTGAGCCCAGAAACCAACCGTATCCTGGGCTGCATCAAAAGAAGCGTGACCAGCAGGTCAAAGGAGGTGATCCTGCCCCTCTACTCTGCTCTCATGAGACCTCACTTGGATTATTGTGTACAGTTCTGGTGTCCTCAACATAAGAAGGACATGGAGCTGTTGGAGCAAGTCCAGAGGAGGGCCCACAAGGATGATCAGGGGCTGGAGCATCTCCTATATAAAGACAGGCTGAGAAAATTGGGGCTGCTCAGCCCAGAGAAGAGAAGGCTGTGTGGAGACCTCAGAGCAGCTTCCAGTATCTGAAGGGGGCCTATAAGGATGTTAGGGAGAGACTTTTTATTAGGGACTGTAGTGGCAGGACAAGGGGTCATGGGTTTAAACTTAAACAGGGGAAGTTTAGATCAGATATAAGGAAGAAGTTCTTTACAGTGAGGGTGGGGAGACACTGGAATGGGTTGCCCAAGGAAGTTGTGAATGCTCCAACCCTGGTGGTATTCAAGGCCAGGTTGGACAGAGCCTTGGGTGCGAGGTGTCCCTGTCCATGGCAGGGGGGTTGGAACTAGATGATCTTAAGGTCCTTTCCAACCCAAACTATTCTATGATTCTATGATTCTGTTTGTGAAAATATTGCATATGTGTAGTGCTGCGTGTGGATTTTGATTTATCTTTGCAATGTGGCTTTCTGTGGAGGCCAAGTTTACTCTGCCACATCCTCACTCATGTCAGACAGTGCTTGGTTCTGATCATCTCCCAGAAGGATTGGCACTTCTAATAGAAAATAGTCCAAGAACATGGAGATAGCTGGAAGACAGGCTTCAGAACTGACCAGGAGGAGGACAGGACTGTATCAAGAGCGTGATTTTCTTAAGCAACAGGGGATCTACTTTTTAAATGCTACAGCTGTTGAAAAAAGTTTGTTTGAGTCTGGCTTGCTAACACAGCAAAAGCAGTCAGTCAGGGGGGACACCATCGTGGCCAAGAGCAGAGGTGTTTTTCCCTCTATTACTCACAGAGGTATGCTGCCTTTGCTTCCGCTTCGCCTGTGTTCCTGTGTAGAAGATAGGAGCAGTCATTAACTTGGCTTATTTTTCTCTGCTGTTTGCAACTCTTCTGATGTTGGACAAACTTTAAGAGGGACAGAGTAGAAAACACAGAATCTGAACACAGGTTTTATTCCATGGACAGATGAAGGATCTGCAGAATGTAATTTGCAAAACCAGAACAAATGTGCAGTTTCAGTTCACAATGAGCTCAGCTTTGGATTTAAATTTTAATTTTTTCCTTACAAAAAAAGAAGGCAAATCTCTCTCTCTCTCTCTCTCTCTCTCTCTCTTTTTTTTTTTTTTTTTTTTTTTTTTTTTTTTTTTTTTTTTTTTTTATAATTTCTTTTTCCCAGTGGAGCTTAATTTTAACTGATTTTAGAGGCAGACACCACGACCCCATGGTGCAGCCTGGGCAGCACTGCTTGGGAACTGCCGTTGCACTTTCTGTCTTCTCTAGCAGTATGAATTGGAGGGAGCAGCAGGCATAGATTGCTTTGCTGATTAGTAAAATCTGTATCATGAATCTCAAGTACAAGTTCAAAGTTTTTTAAGGGAAATAAAAAAAAACAGGAGTGGGAAAAGAAGCTGAGAATGAGACTCATTCTAAAAGATGTCTGTATATCTCATTAATTTTTACTATATTAAACTTTGGTATATACTTGTGAATTTTCTTTGCATCAAATTTGTTGCAAAGCGGATTTTCTTTTACCCACTATTATGCTAAGCTGTTCTCTAAATATGAAATGCATTTCTTTATTACATGTTTTTTCATGCTTTTTGTTTGTTGGTAACTTTTTAAGGCTGTTAATGTAGTTTGTTTGATCTGTGGAGGTAAAAGCAAGGTGGAAAAATGGGAAAGGTTGGTATTTTAATCTTCTTTGGTACTGAATGTAATTTGCCCTTACTGTGCTTTTAAGACAAGCTAAGCTTGAAAAAAAAAATACTATTAATGCAGATTTCCTGGAAGCTCCTCAACCTTTGGAGCTTCTTCATCCTTACTGCTTGTTAAAAACTTAATATATGAATTGCCTGTAAACATCAGCTGCTTTTGTTCCACCCAGCTAGAGCTTTGTTGTTCTATTTTTTTCATGTACATGTGTAATAGCCCTTTCTTCTCCTTCAGTCTAAGATCTCCTTCTGAAAGTACATGAGTAAATTTGGCTGGAAGAGCTATTTCTGAAGTAGCCCATATCTCCTTGTTTTAGTTTTTAGTATCTTCTGGAAATGAGATTAAATTGTTCATCAGGGCATTCAGGAGCAGTTGACTAGAAGGGAAAGTATTGGAGAAGGAAAAAAGATGGATAAGTACAACTGAACTCTGTTTTTTAATTGAGCTGCATATAACATTTCCTTGGAAATTATTTGTGTCATTCTTTCTTCTTTGAATTTTGAGCTGATTTAAGTGTGAAGAAATATTTAAATAGGGATTAATGAAGGACCCTTTTATATTACAAATGAACATGTCTTCAAGCGAATTTTCTCTGTTTAAAATCCACATTTCTTAATTTTTCATTTAAAATAAATTAAGTAAATGAATTTCTCTATGAAAAAATACGTGTCTAAATATTTAGCTGTGCATATTTCTGCATCCTTACCATCCATTGTAGCAAAGGTGGGACAGCTGTTCTTCAGTGAATCTGTGCTACATGGAGCTTTTCTTTCAACTCCCTGAAGCCAAGCTAAAGGACCTCTTGCTCTTGAAATGATTCTCTTGTTTGGTAAAGTTATTTCCATAAGTGCAGTTCCCAGTTGAGAAGTCAAACTGTAATTTTTCCCACGCTGTCCTCACTGGCCATGCTTATCTCAAATGGCCTTTTGGGGGACCAAAAATGCCAGCTCTCCCCCCAACCCCTTACACTTCTTTGAACCAAGAGTAAGCAACACAGGAATCAAAGCAACAACAGTGAGTAATGGTGCATTGATTTCCATTTTGCCAGCCTTTCCTTGAGGTTACAAAAGCAATTGCCAAGGGCTGTATCATTTACTCCACTGGCAGGCTGGCTGAAAGTCAGGTTTCTATCACACAAATCTCTTCTGTTTTCTCCCACATATCTTTCTCTTAATTTGACGTTGAACAGTAACAGGAATTCAAGTTCCAATGAATCCTGGATCGTTGAGAAGGAATTTCAAAACAATTTTTTTTAAGTTGAAAGAGCATTCCACAGCATGTGAGCGGTGATTTTACGTATGCACAAGCACTGTTCACAGCCTTGGTCTTCATAAGTCTCTGGAGGAATATAAGTAAGCCTCAGCAAGCTCATTAGTTAATTCTCTCCATAGAAGCATTTCTCTTCCCTGCCCCCTGTTCTCTTTTTGGTTGGTAGGGAAACCCTAGGATCTGACAGTGAACTTTTAGTCTCAGTAAAGCAGTTATACAAGGGTTGGGTGGAATTTCTCTGAACTTCCCTAAGAGGGAGAAAATGTAGAAAATGCTTCCTCCAAGTAAAATATGAACAAAATGTTGTGATTCATTAAACTCCTTCCTATTTGCCTGCAAGTGAGAACCTTACAGTTATTCAGCTGAATAGTGTGCAGCCCTGAGAGGGCAGAGCCAACAAAAAAAGAGATGGCTTTAGTCCAAAGAACAAACTGCATGTTTTCAGGAAAATCAGAATATTTTGCTGCTGGCACATCCTTCCTTGCACATTGATTTTGTTATTGCTGTATTGTTGTTTGTTGCTGTTTACTTTGGTTTTAAGTAAGAAACAAAAGCTGATTTTGGGTATCACATGATACCTGAAGGGTGCTCCACAGAGAAGACCATCTGCTTTAATGGTTTTGTAGGCGTGTGGCTTTCCTGGTTATGTGTTGTATTGACCAGTCCAAGGGCCAGCTACTTTGGGTGATTTTGGAGAAAGTTTATATCAACTTCCTAGTACTGTATCTTTGGTTCTGAAATACAAAATACTGGTTATAATAACCTGTAAATAATCTCATTGTTATCCCATTGTTTAGTATTAGTCTAATATCCATTTGTGTACTGCTGCTTGGAAAATGTGAATCTTTACCAGTTATAGAAGACACTCCCTAACTCATTCTTCACTTTCCCTTCCTGCCACTGCCCTTGCAAGTTGCAAGTGAGGTGTCTCAGAGCAGAGCTGTGGCACCTTTATCTCCAGACCCTCCCAATGTATCAGCCGTAACAGCTCCCTCCTCCTGGACATCCACTGTAAGATGTTCTCTGTCTGCTAACAGGAGGCAAGGGATCCTGTGGAGTAAAGGTGACTATAAACCACCAAATAAACAACAAAAAGCCAACCCAATAACCAAGACCAACTGTATCCTTATCTGAGGAAAGGCCATTACTTGAGACGACCTTCTATTTGTTTTATGTAAAGTTCTCAGATGTTTCAGAAATTAATCTGACCACCTACAGATGAACGTGGTAAATTCCAGGAGACACACGCAGAAAAACTCCTGCGGATATCACCACGTAGAGATTTTAAAGTTAGAAAACCAAACCTACTGGCTGCCGAGAGGAAATGGAAAAAGGAATACTGATGCCACATGGATCAACTCTGCATTGTGGGAAAAAAGTTGATATAGCTCCAAATAGTGCAGAGAAAAAGCCGTGAGAGCTCCAGGAGTTGCGGCGCCGGAGGGAAGAGCTTACAGGAAACCCTGGGGAGGAGGCAAGGAAATCTGAGCACCACACGGCCCAGGAAAAGCTGATCTGCTGGAGCTGGGCTCATGGCTGTTAGGTACAAGGCAGGAATTTAAGCCCCCATGGACCAGTGGTGTGAAGGAAACTTGGCCAACCTGTAGCTACGCACAGTGAGTGACAGAATTTCTGTTGTCTCTCTTCACCATGAGAGATGTGATGGATGCTGTTTACCTTATACTGCACTAAAGAAAAAACTTCATCCTTGTTTCTCCATCACTCCTGTGTCCACAGATGCTGTCAATGGAAGCATCTTTGAGGAGCATCCATAGTCAGGTCATCAGATCACTTTTAGTCCCAGGCAGATGGGAGCTCTTCATTTATTTTAAGCTTTTGTTTTCCTAGACAAAAATAATTGTTCAGCAAGTTGATCTCAGAGTTTTAGAATGACTGGTTTTGAGTGCATTACAGCACCCACATCCTATTGAATCACACTGTGTGTAGGCTCTTGGCAGGAGTGACTTCACATCTGTTTTAAAATGTTTGAATCTCTCTTAATATAATAAAGATAATGTTTATGAGCCTTTAAAACTGTGGTGTGGGAAAGGGTCGGCTGACTGCGGAAAAGCTGGTGTGATGATGAAAATGAAGTAACAAGAATAGACATGGTCTATATTATAAAAACATGTCTGACTTGAAAACAATGGCTTCTTCTAATCCTTTAAGGCTGCGACTATGGTTTGTCCTGTAGATGCTGCCTTCGACTTCATTTAACTTTGGCTTGGAAAGGGAAGGACTATATAAATAGGCTCAGTTGATCTTTGGTGGGATAACTTGTAGTGCCATCGTGCTATCAAAGGAAACAAGCAACTGAGAGCATAGCTGTAGGGCAGCTTCTCAGCACTGCAGCTGCTGGGAGTGTGTGTCTAGACTTTGCTGATATAGCTGTTAATCGGGTGGAGGAGATGAAGACACTAACCTTGACATGCAACGAGGAGCGACATGATAGTTGTTGGATAATATCAATACAGGCTTTTGAATATAATCTCTACTATTTGTGGGTGAAGTATGAATTATCTGTGGCCTGATGTGCATGAAGAAAATATTAATCGTGTAATCCAAACCAGACAGGTATAATTAGCGTGCAACAAGACTTTGTTAAAACAGATGTGAAGTAGTCATTTAGCTTCGTAAATGAAAACAGTTGTTTGTTCAATAACTACTTCAGCAAGCCTCCTTCTCCTTAACAACAAAATCTCTTTCTCTCCTGTGTTACAGTTTCAAGAAAATATTGGAAAAACTTAATTTATATCGATTGTTCTCTATTAATGTGCCCATTTGCTGTATTTCCCTTGTGAGGCACTGCAAGGTGTCAGAATTGCCTGCTTTCCAGTGAGCTAATTAAATAACAAAGTTAGTTACACCTCTGCAAAAGGAAAGACTTTTGATTAAAGTTCATGTTTGGCAAAATGACTGTTCCGTGTTGATGAGACATCTTTTTGAAAAAGAGGGAAATGGTATGTTTTTATTGGGAAGAAACATTCAGTAAAGTTGTTTTAATGTCCTAATACTTCGTTCCAGAATCCATGTAGTTTTTCCAAGGATTTTTCAATAGCAATTAAAGTGAGTACTGGCTGCAGCACCCTTGGAAAATCACTGCCAGACTTTGCTTTAAAGTTTAGAACTTTCAGTCTCTGTCACTATCAGTTACCCAGTTGCTGAAGCAACTAAAAGTTGAATCCCAGAGTGGGTTCAGGGATGATTCTTTACCTTCCTGTGTTTAAGAATCTCTAAAACCCCCCTGAAATGTGCAGAATAATCTAATTAATGCTTTTCTCTGCACCTGCTGAAGACTTTGATCTCCTTCTTGCGTAAGCAGATTGGCAGATGTTTTGGAAGGGTTTTCCGTGAGCTGTTTTTTCATCAAGGATTATTTTTTTACTGTTTTCATGCATTTTTATATCTGTCTCACTGTCTGAAATACGTGTAACATCGATGCTCTGGTTTGAAGCAAACTGAGTCAGGAAAGCTGTGGTTTGCCAGAATGGTTTCTTTCAGGAATATGTTTTTTAAATTATGTGGTTTTTCTCTTAAAGGAAAAATAAAATGTGGTTCTGACTATAAGAAATGGATCATAGGAACCATGAAAGCCATTTTGACACTGTGATTCCTCATTCTGTGGTGTTGCTGCTTGTGAAGCATCTTGTTCAGTGTTGCATTGGCTTGGCTGTGCCACCAGATGCAAGTGTGGATCAAGGCTGCCGTACAAAAACCCCAGGGTTCTTTTTAAAAGACTTGTGGAACCAGAGCTGAACATGTCTTGCATCAGGTGCTTTCCACAAATGTGGTCTACACTTGGGTAATATATTATTCCCCTTTTGAGAAGTTAAGATGGAGTACTGTAATTACTGTAGTTCTATAATTACTCCAGAGTACTGTAATTATTATAGGCTATAAGGGGTCAAGATTTTGTTATAAACATAGTGCAATTGGAAAATGTATTTGTTTATGGCAAAGTATCATGTGAAGGATCTTAGATGGCTTTAAAGTAAACAAACAAGACTGAATCTTAGAGGTTAGCCTGTGGCTTGGAGTTTTTCCTTGGGATTGCCCCAGTTGTTTAGTAAATTTGATGTTCTTTCATGTTATTGGCTCAATTGAAAAGTTGAGAAATGTGAAACTAGAAAGATGCTGATGTTCTTGACATATTAAATGATATAACTGAAAGGTTAAGCAAAGCTTAGATAGCAAGTCTGCTCATGTAATTACCAATAGCTTTCTGTTGCACTTGCATGCAATTACTCAGTTGTTATACAGGTCAGTGTCAGACGCCGTGTTATGTTGCATAGCTTCTTACTTGTATGTGAGATAAATGCCTCACTACTACTCTTTCAAGAGGTTTTGGAGCAAAATTACCTGTTTAGCTCTTTCAGATGTATCCATTTGTCACAGCAAGCACCTGAACTAGGTGTCTTCAGGTCCAAACAGTGAATTAGCAAGTGCCGTGTTTGAAAAGCACAATAAACAGAACTAAATAATCACCTGATTCTGACAGAAGAGTCTGAGATGGGAGAAGACCATCTGTCTTCTAGAGAAGACCATCTGTCTTCTCCATGCAAAACACTGCATTTATCAGAGCAAGCTTGCTCCTTCCAGAGGAGCTCCAGTAGAGAGAGATCCGTAGCTGTCAGGTGATGATTGTTATTAACAGTGGCCTCCAACATTTGTAGTCATTGCAGATCAGGTCATTGCAAATCAGATGCTACATTGCCTGCATTTTGTCACAGCCACCGTGTGCTAGAAGAAGGAGGGAAACCCAACAGAAATGTATCATTTCTTCTTGCAGTGATTGCAATAGCCTCACTAAATAAATACTGAGCGAAACCACACGCCAATGCTTGTCTGCGTGGAGACCAAAACCTAATGTTTTCTTGGTTAAATTCAGTTAATAAATAATTCTTGGTCAGTTAGGAAAGATGATTCCTTCATGTGGTTGTGATGGAAGTTTCTCTGAAGATCTGTATTCCAGTCACTGACCAGAAATTTCCATCCTTCATGAGCATTACTCATTTTTAGGCTCAAGAAATTAAATACCTTCTTCAGCACATGACAACTGGTAATGGTGAGGAGGACTGTGTGTTACCCTCAGGAGAGCAGGGCATTGCCCTTGCAGGACCATCGAGCAGGTCAAGACAGCTCCAGATGGGTGGATGGTGCTGGCTTGAAAGGACTGAGCAGAGGAACTTGCTGCATCAGTGTTTTACTAACTTGTGGTGGACACTTAGTCTCCTAGAGTTGGGTAAAGGTGAAGGCTATCCCAACTTCCCATGCAAAAATCTCAGTAAGAAATTAATGACATTATGCGTGCCTGCATTAACAAGGATAATCATCTCTTGAAACCTAAAAGAAAGTATGTGTCCTGGAAGTGTGCTGAACCCACCCACTACCTGAGCTGTACTGACTACTGATGCGCTGTTACATTCTAGTGAGGCAAGAGTGACATCCAAAATTAGAACAGATTACTTGGCCCTACTTTCCTACTGTATTATTAGTGCATTTTAGTTTTTCTGTTGTAAAATGTGTTTCATTTATAGAATACATTGTCTAGCTTTTAAAAATTTCTTTATGGTTAAAATTTGACATAATTAGTATCACTACTAATAGGAGTATTTGTGTGATATTTTCAGTTAAACTGAACAATTACTATGGGACTATTTGTAAATTATAGTGGAGGCAGAAAAATCAGTTAGATACTTGTAGCAAAAATCATTACAGAAATTGCATTTCTTTCTTCTTTCATCTGCTTAATACAGAATGGGGATGTCAAGAAAATCAAGTTACTACTCTAACAGTCTTCTCTTGGACTAACAGTTACATTTGTTATCAAATTCATGATAACATTCACAATTTCATTATTTTATATTGCAGTGCACGCAGCCAAATGCAGGATTGTGAATTTGTGGTCATGGGTTTCTAGTATCTTGCTGTGTTTTAATTATTTATTCACTCTAAAATCGTGAATGTTTCCAGGTTCTGGTAGGTACTAAGGGAAAAAAAAGAGCTGCTTCATAATTCATTTGGAGATCAGCTATTTTAGCATCTCAAAAGAGTTTGATAGGAAACTGGAATGCTATTTAATCATATTTATTATATATTACAAATATACTTAATATGTATGAAATAAATTTGTAATGTCATTTATAATATTATGGCAATGACCACATACTCCTGAATGTCCTTCCTCTTCCTTCTCCTTAGTGCAAGTGCAGAACTGTGTGCTTCTGCTGTGACTTCCATCAGGGAACTCTGCCATTCGTAATGGCATTGAAATCTCTCCGGTGCATGGTGGCTTTGTCTTGTTCACATGCCTAGGACTGGACAGATGTAACAGACCTGGGGTTTGTACTCTCCATTAAGCCATGCGAAGAGGTCAAGTAGACCCAAATTGGTGCTCTTTAACTCTTATTGCTACACCAACTGTTCTCAATCCCAAATTGCTTCCACTCAGGTCTGGCACCTGAAGAGTCACAAGAGCAGCTTTTCTTAATGTTACCTCCAAGACAGACAACAGTAACTTTCTGTAAGCAGCATAGCATGAATGCTGTTACATGTTAAGTGAAGCCTTGTGTTTAAAAATCAGCTTCTGAATTTTGCTGCAAAAGTAGACTCATCTTCAGGATGCTCAGTTGCTCTGTGTGCTACACCCTGTATCTTAAAATCTAGATGTAAGGAGCAGACAGTTTTCCATGAAGACAGTTGGGCAGTGGCCCGCAGGCTGCCCAGATAGACTGTGCTGTTTCCATCCTCAGACTTTCGGAATACCAGAGAGGATAAAGCCATGGGCAAACTTGTTCATCCTCAGAGCTGGCCCTGTTACAGACTAGGTACAATCCCTAGCCTAGGCTTCCTTTCCAGCTAGAGTTATCCTGTGTCTCTAGGGGTTTGGGTGAAGAGTAGGAGGAGACAAAGATCCTATTTCTACCATTGTTAGCTGCAGCATGCACAAGAAGATACTGCTCGGAAGACCCAGACATTTTTTTTCTGGCATAACTGGTTTTTACTGGTCCAAAATAATTTTCCCATATATTCCTTGTGATTTAGTGTTATTTCTGTCCCTGTGAATGTACTTGGTAGAAAGTCATGCAATTAACTGAGTCATGCACATTAGTCACTCCATTTTTATTTTATAAAGAGATACCCTTACATTTTCCTTTGCTTATTTTGTTGTGACCCTTCTGAAATGACACATGAGCATTCAGAGAGAAACAGAGCAATGGGCAGTGAATCTGGGTTTATAATGCATTGGATTATAAATTAGTTTCTGAACTCAGAAACTGATTCCTAACGCAGTCCTTTTTAGTAAAGATTTCTGTCTTGCCTTCTCAGTATGTTTGGCTTTCATTATGAAGCTGGAACTTTAATTTTCTAATCCAGACTTCGTAGGATGGTAACTTCCTTTTTTTTTTTATTTTTTTGAGTATACTTCCAAAATAAATTTCACTTTTTCCGTGAGTTGTCTACATCTGTTTTGTGAGATTCTGTTTAAAGAATTACCCGAATACATGATGATTATCTGTTCTGATTGAGTCAGTGTATCAAATGCACAGGCACACAATGAGAAGGAATGCTTAGGCTGGAGGTTACAACATGGGAACGGCATGTTTGGACACTCACACGTAACACAAGTGTTCTTTATGCCGTGATCATTGCAGTGCAGTATGTATAATTTAGAATATGCCAGTGAGTTGGAATTTTAATGAGTATCTAAATCAGTGGTTGATTGTACTTAAGAGTAAACAATAAATAACTCCAGGCATTACACTTCTGATTAATTTCTTCACTTGTTTGTACACTCGTAATTTCCAGTGGGATTAGATGGAGGGATGTGTGAATTTGTCATATTCAGGTCACGTTCCTGTGTGTTCATGAGTCACCTGAAATCCTTCTGCTGTAGTTGCACTCACTTTTAAAATATTGTTGTTGTTCAGTATGTTGCAGCCTGGTACAACAGGTGGAGACCAAGAGGAGGCAGGAAAATAATATCTTGTATAATGAAAAGGGTAGGAAGTGATTTAAAGATTGGAGTGGCAACGTGGTTGGAGGGGCTAAGGTGGGGGTTTGTGGTGTTGTTTTGGGGTTTTTTTTTCTCTTGTTTGATATTGCTCGGTGTGATGTGGAGAGTTTCAGAGAAAATCCCATTTTAGTAATGTTCACATGGCATCAAGAGCTTGGCTTGATTCCAATTAGCTCAGCTGAATGATAGTGTAATACTACGGATATCAATATCACCTTTGAAAGCAGCCAGTCCCATGAGTGAGATCTTTCAACCTGGTTAGACTAAGCTTTTCCATAGTTTCGATGTTAGTATTTCTGACCACCTCTGAACTGTGGTGCAACGCACATTTGAGTGTAGAGTTTAATATAGCAGAAAAATATCAGTGATCATGTGCTGTTTATCCTGCATGTGTGAATGATTGTTTAGTATAGAATGTATATTGCTTTTAAAGACTCAGAATAGATAGGTTGAGGTATCAATAGCTCCTATGAATTAGCAGTAGATAAGTCTAGTCTGTGTTATACAAGAGATTAGACTTCACAAACGCAGTAGCCTATTCTGGCCTGAAGTCTATGGATAGAGTCTCATTTGGTATCTGGGCTTTCAGTCATGCATCTGAATTTTGACTTAGTAGTGTTAGTGTTTGTTCTTCTTTCTCCTGCTGTTGTAATCTGAGAATTCTCACATTAAATGATCAGTTTAGCCAAATATTTATAATACAAGGAAAAACTAGTTTCATTTGCTCGTGTGCAATGGAAATGATGATTCATTTCCCAGATTCTGCCATCAAATAGAACTGGGGAATTGGTGCTGGGAGGTGGAGAGAGAGTCAGACATGCACTAGCACTGCTGTCCTGATTCCTATTTTTCTTTGGTATCATTTTGTAGATGATTCTTAGTGTTCCTCTTGTAACTGACAAAAAGAAATAGAGTAGCTGAAGCCTTTGTCTAGTGTAGTCAGAACTGCACGATGTTGCTGGATACATCTGGGTAGAGATAGACCCTGTCCTTAGTATGCTTCCCCTAAAGTCCCGGCTGGGTAGCTACTTTAGATTTGTCTTAATGGCATCGTATTTACATTAACAGTAGATGTGTTCAGCTCTTCCAGTGCTCTGAATACCCATGATTTCTCTGAATAGAGCCCATGTGGCTTGTTCCACTGAGTTCCAATAAGGCTTATCAGAGGAAATTAGGACTGTGCTCCAAGGATGTTGACAGCGCTGCTCAGCTGATCAGCCAGCAGAGACGGAGCCTGCTCGATGGGAGTGTGAGCGTCCTTTTTGTATGTCCCCATAAATATTTCTATGCAGATCTAAGCGTCTCTTGTATGTTGCACTGGGAGTCATTTACAGATGTCTGGTAGATCAGTTTACTGTGTAGCCCCATATACTCTTTCACCAGATGACTTGAAGCCAGTTTTCCAAGTGATGCTTGAATACACAAACCAGAGGGACACTGCTTGCTGTGCGACTTGTATCAGTAGAAAGAAACATGTCTTTTTGGTTGCTTACAAATGTGTAAATGTTTGAAGAATGAGTTTTCAAGGAAAGAGAAGCTGAATATGTGTAAAATGTGTTATCCAAGCTCTGCTCTGGCTGGAGACCTTTAGGTTTTCCTGTATGTACCTTATTTTCATTCAGGTGCAATGAGAAGAATAGAGAGTTCTTTTTCTGGAGAGTGGTGTTAAGAATTCATTGAAAATGAATCTGTGAGTAACACTTTGTCTGGCTGTGAGATATCATTAAATCAATTAAAGATCAGTATAAACATGAAAAAGTTATGGATTAAAACAAAGCCAAAGCTATACAGAAATGAGGGTTTCTTTCCTTGAATTAGCTTGGTTTTTTAACCTGAGCTTGTTCCACAGTGATTGTTTTAGAAATAAGTTTCAGTAATAAAAATTGGCATGCTGCACAGTGTGAAAATACAGTGAACTGAAATGGGAGGGTACAAGTCAAGGGAGTAACCATCCCAAAATTAGTCAGTTTGAGGAAATAATAGTCTAAGCAAGGGTACTCTTATGGCTGGGAATTGTTATCTTAACCATCGGTAATGCGAGCTGTGTTGTTTGTGATTCCCATGCCTTCTCCACCCACAGGCTAAAGAGAAACAGAAAAACCCCAAAGTAAATAAGAGAAGGGTTTGCAGAGAAACAGTTGTGCAGCTCAGGACTGTGCATCATCAGTAATGCAAGATGTAGCCAAGAATGGCATTTTGTAGCAGATGCTGTGAAAATCAACTGTTTTCAGTGGAGATAGCTATTGAAACATCTTACAGAACTGAGTTTTTCCTACAGCTCTCCAGATAAAACACCAAAGTAAGTCTCTCTTAATGACATTGCCCTTGATTTAATAACTAACTGACAGCACACTCTGTTGGTGAAACCAAGTTTTTTGCAATTCTTTTTTGCATATGGATGGTACATCACAGCTCAGGAAAACATGCAAAGGGCTGAGAGGAAGTACTTTTATAATTTGCTGTTGAAGGAAAAAATCGCAAGCAATCTTGCAAATTGAATCAGCCAGTGATTCTATGGGTATTACATATTGTACTTGTGGTCCTTGTGAAATCTTTGTCCTCCTTGGTGGTAAAACCATCTTCGAGCTCATATAGAAACCCCTCTAGCTGCACCGCTCTGAAAGTGCATTCTCTTGCTATTCTGTTTTTTTTTCCTAGTGGGTCTCCTTCATGCAATTAAATTATACAATTAAATTTCATGTAATTAAAGGGAGGGAAAGGGAAGATGAGGGCAAGACTGCCTTTTTCTACTGGAATTTTTTGGGAATCCCTGTCTTTGCAAATAATTTCATGGAGTCTAAAGTTAGACTAAACACTGTATTAGAAATGTATCATTGTATGGAAGATTGCTTCTGCCTTGGTAAACAAAAAGAGGATAGAGTTGCTCTTTGTTTGATGTGCCTTCTAGCTCCACATAGTACATTTAATTCTTCCCAGAAAGTACTCATACTAATACAGCTCTTTTGAAGGTTTTTGTCAATGCCTGTATCCAAATTACAAAGTGGTTTCTAGGCACACACAAACACACAGAGCGAGCTCACCACCAGCCTTTCTGCTGCTGTTTAAAGCAAGCAAAACATTTATCCTGCTTTCCTCTTCTGCCTAACAATTCAGAACACAGCATGGTTTTATTAGTTGGTTGATTGCAGTTGTAAGTCCTTTCCCTTCTACTCCCATCGCGTCTTGTTTTTCTAGGAGGTTCATGCACCATCAAAGTCCTGCTGGGAATGAGACCAGAGGGCAGTGCTGTTGGGGAGCTTTGGGGGCAGGACTGTAGAGGAAAGGAAAGGGGATTTAATACTGATAGGGAAGAGGATCTTGGGCAGCAGTTTGCGGGGAGAGTTAGAAGATTAGACAATAAATTTACTTAACAGAGACTAATCTACTGGGACTGAACTTCATATCCTGTTTTGGGATAATATATTTCCTTCTGTGCTCTGGAATGAATCTGTCATCTCAAGTCTAATAATGAGAGGCAGAGGATCTTTAATCTCTGACCCCCTTACATATAATTTAATAAAGGCTGGTTATTTTATTTGGAAGGTAACTTATTAAACTCATTCTTACTGCTCTTCTAAAAAACACAATTCAGGATTTTGCTTTTTAAGGATTTTCAAAATGGAATTGGGGTTTTGTTTAATTGGGAGCAATAATGTACTTGCAAAGTATTTGTATGTAGTCCTCAGAGCACAGTTGTGTTTCAGAGCAGAGTTGTTTATCTCTTAGCATCTCTGTTGAAATGCAGAGATGAGAAGCAGAGTCAGGCATGCTGTTTGCACATTCTTGGCTCTGCATCATCACCGGATTCCATCTGACTGGGGTAGACAGAGGCAGGAGACCGAAAGCTGGCGTGTGACTTTCTGTAACAGGGAATGATCGTTATGTGGGAAGCTGAGTGGGGTTTCAAATGTGGCAACCACATGCAAAATTAGTTATAAAATCACAGAAGTTGTCCTCCTCCCTCCAACGGGCTGCTTTTCATGCGGCAGTGATTACAGCTGTTGTTGAAGGGCTGTGCCACTGACCTGCCGCATTGACCTTGCCAAGCCGCTTGGCCCTCTGCAGTTTGTTGGATAAAGTCCTCAATTCCTGGGGAGCCCCAGATATACTTTGGTTATAAATCACACTGTGGGCCTATGGAAAGTTGTTGCTCCCAAGGAACAGAGTGGCAGGTCACGCTGAGATTTCTCTTGCTATACCTGATTAAGGAAGACTCAGTTAAATATAGCAAAGTACAAGGTTGGCCATCTGACTGCATGCTTAGAAACAAAATACAAATGGAAAAAAACCCAAGCTCTTTACTTAAAGGTCTGTCTGAGAGTTAGGTCTGTGTTAAGGCAATGTTGAAGACTGGCATTTCTGAGGAACCTCTGTCCAAAGGATGCCTTCAGCAGCAGTCAAGCTCCTTCAGTGCAAGCCAGCCAGTCTCTGCTCATCACAGACATGTATCTGTGATATTCAAAGCACTTCTGAGATTCTCCTTCCTACATAAGCCTGTTTATCATACTCGTTCTATAAAAAGCCTTTTCATGTAACTTATTTTTAGCTTCAGAGTTTTTACTTTATAATTTTTTTTTATTTTTGTGTTACAAAAGGTCTAAACATGACAGGGGCTGAATTTCAGATTTGTCACAGTGAACATTAAAGACTGAATTAGAGAGAGTAATGCAGGCCTTGCAAGTAGCCAGGCAATCAAATTCTTAACTTTCTGTCAAGAATAAAAGTATAGTCTTGACAGTGATTAAGAACTTATTTTCACACCTCCCAGAAGCTCAAATCTGAGCAGGCATCCCTTGAAACTAGCAAGCATTGAAGTGGTTACTTTCTTTTTAATCTTCAGGTTGCTGTATCCAATGTTCAAGCTGCGTTCTGGGCACTTATGTCTGCCTTGTAGATAATGCTGAGGTGTGGGTGTTGAGTACCTTGTAGTGTGATTGCACAGTTTATGCCATGTTTTACTCAGTCCTTTTCAAAAAGGTGCTTCAGAAATCCTGGGCATAGCTAATACAGCATACTGGGTTTAGAGTTAAAATTACTGGTATTAACATAGAGGTCAGTTCTTTCATTTTGAACAAGTGGAACTCAACATTCAGCATGCTCATGTGCTGGAGTCCAGATGCTCAGTGAAGCTACTGGTGGGTTTGCAATGGCTGAAATGGAACTGTGCTACTTGATAGCAGCATGTCAGCCCGAGCTTTTGGGCATGGGGCCTGCATGAACGAGCCTGACTCTTCTGTGACTTACTCGGTGACTTTTCTGTGGCTGGTATTGGATTAGTAAATTAACCAAATCCTGGATTTAAAAATAGAGTTAATTTAGGGATGTCAGTTCTCTAGGGAACATGATTAAAATGTGAATATTTTGTTATAATCACTGGTTTCCATAGTAACAGCAAGACATAGACTCATCAGATTCCCCAGTCTCTTTTATATCCTACTGTTACCTTGCTGTTGAGCAGCTTTCCTCTTCAGAGCAAACCCCAATAACTCTTATTTTCCATTAGCTGTAACAGGTCCAGTAATTAGAACAGTAAATTTTGTCCAGCAAATACAGCATGTACTTAGCTGTAATACTGCTAGTTTCCCAGCAGAAATAAAATGGTGACAGTGGCAGGTTTAGAACTGATACTAGTATTTTGGTATAATTTAAACAGCAGTTATGAAAAAAATAACACACTCTGCTTCATCTTCATAAATTACACATTATGGATGCCTCTACTATGTAGTATTTTGTCTTTAGAGAGACTTATTGATATGTTTTATACACCACCTATGTTTGATTGTATAAGTGGAAGAAAAAGCAGATTGATGAAAATTGACTATTCATGAGAGGTAATGGGAACAAAAGTGCAGGTTGAAAGATGGTGTGTTTTCACTGGGAAAGGTGCTTTTCTGTAGCATAGAGACAAGAAGACTGGATTAGAACATCTGGAATGTTTGGCTTCTCCCCATTAATCTTGAAAGTCAATCCTGTGACTTCTGTGGATTTATTTTTCCCCCCTTTTTAGCACTCTGAGTCATTAGATTGTCTGCTTCATTATACACATTAGTACATCACACTCCATAAATCTAAATAGTAACAGCTATTCTCATGAATGTAGCTCTTATTTCTGGGTTTGCTGTCTGTCTGTGAATTCATATTCTATTCCCCCCATTTTTTGAAGGTTCTGGAATTAGCTGTTTGCTTAGTAACAAAGACCTAAAGCCCCATCAGTGACCTCGAGAAGGTCTGATGCTTCACTCAAAGTGGGCAGACTTTCAAATCACATTTCTGAAGAATTTCCTGAACTGTTGCTAGATGGTAAATGTGGTTTTCACACAATCTCCCTCTGCCTTTAAATAAATAGGAAATAAGAATGGCGCAGGTGGGATGGGGAGCGAGGCGCCCTGTTTCACCTCTGCCTGTTGTCTCTCCAGGTCAGGTCCAAGGGGCTCTTAACTGGCCTTCTGGGGCAGGTGCTTGTAGAGTTTGTGCTTGTTCTGTGAGTCAATAAACGACTTCAGGGTCCAGGCCTGTCTCAAGGGCCTTTCAACAACACTATAAATTCTTATTATCCAGACAAAATCAAACCCTACTTCTAATAGAAAAAGCAGGCCTTTTGTTGCCTTTTCTTTTCTTTTCTTTTCTTTTCTTTTCTTTTCTTTTCTTTTCTTTTCTTTTCTTTTCTTTTCTTTTCTTTTCTTTTCTTTTCTTTTCTTTTCTTTTCTTTTCTTATTTCTTTTAAGGCAAAAGAAGCCAAGCAAAATTGCCTAAAAATAGTAAAACCTTCTTCAAGCAGATTTTGTTCTGCTCCCCTGCTTGGTCTTCTGTAATTAACTGGGTAACAAACTCAAGCACGTGAGGGTTTTAAAGAGGGAAACAAATGTGAGTGGCTCTGCATTCCTGATGTACACTACAAACACTATGAAGGGCTTAAGCAGTGTAACTTTCAGTGTATTTTCATAAGCTAAGATGTCGTTTTAACATCAAGAAGGTTTATTTGACTGATTCTACAGCAGGAGGAGAGAGCAAAGTGGTTTATGCTTTATGGTTTCCCCCTTGCTAGGAAGTGGAAGAAAAGGGAGGCCGATGTTTTCCTGATGCTAGATACTGCTTTGCAAAGATTTTCTCTGTAAGACATAGTTTTGGGCTATTGTACTCTGAATTTTTAAGTTAGTGAAGCTCTTTAAATAGCACTAAATCATTCTTCAGGCTGGCCGGAATTAAAAGAGGTCATGGGCTAAACTGCAAGTACTGGAATGGTAAACTATTTGGAATGTCTTTACAAACATTTTCTCCCAAAGTTTGTATCTGTTATATTCTGGGTGTGTTATAGCTGAAGAGGTTTGAACGTTTTGATCCTTAAGTCCAGAACTTTAAATAAATCTAAAAGTCTAAGAAAGATGGTTACTCATGTCACTAGTGCCACTTGGAACAGATGTTTTTCGTAGTAGTTACGGTCCACACACAGAAAGGTAATAACTGAGATGACCTAAGAGCTCCTTCTTACCTTTGTCTTTTGTTCTGTTTTGTCCCTGACAAAGTTACTTATAAGGACAAATTTTCTCACCATGCTCCTTTCATAAGTCTCTGGCATCATGTAGGGATCCAGGTGTAAAAGTATATGAGGCCCCCAAAGTAGGGAGTTTTTTCTCTGCTGTGTGAAGTCACCACGTTGAACAGATGGCTGCTGAATATTCACTTCCTAGGAATAAATAATTTAAAAAAGTGGTAGTCTTTGTACAGAACTGTCTGTCTTCAGCAAGGTTCCGAATGTAAAGGTGATCACCAGCTTTTACAGAGAAGCTGATCTCCTTTCAAGGGTCTTCCAGCTTCATCAGGGTAATGTACAGAGCGTGATCTGAAACCGTATTAAACGCCTGGCTGGTTTGCTTTGTGTCAGCTCACGTGTGCTCGTGACAGTATTTACAGTGCCTGGTGCATCCTGAGCACTGCGAACATGATTGAAATCAAAGCATCATATTCAGAGTGTGATTTCTTATGTAAATTGCAGAACGAATGGTTTGTGGTTTTGTTCAGAAGTAAAGAGGGACCGTTAGTTTTGTGAGCAATGACTGTTGCATGCAACAGGCTCTTTAATCTTCCTGCCACCTCCTGTGACCGTCTTGTTGCAAGCTCAAAGAGCTGTCTTGGGCTGGGATGGGAGGAGGGAGCTGCAAGTTTGGAAAGTACAGAGAGAACAACCTTATTTTTGCTAATGCTCTTGGCCATCCAGTCAGTCCCAGCTTTCTGCATTGAATTTCAAATCTTTTATGGGACCTCTGCATGGACCTGACTTAAATTATTTTTGTTAAAACAGTATTATAGGTTTATAGTACCAGTGGGAAATACAGTGCAGAGAGTAAATAGTAACTTAGGGAAGGAAAAAGAAAAGCCGTGACCAACAGTGGAGGACAGGCAGAGAATAAACTTTTTCTTGGTGCAAAAAAATCTGACTTAAGAAAAGGAAGAGAGAAGTAAAAACAAATAGCATGTAACTTAGTGTAAGTGCTATAGATGTTGGATTATTTCAGCAGTTAGATTATGTCTGCAGTTAATATATAGCAAACAGTGAAGCTGTGTTTTCTGAGAGAACTGCGTGAAAAATTTTTACCTGTAAATTTCACTCATGAGTGTGGAAAAGATGCTCTTAGTTGCTCGAACATAGGAAAAATATGCATTTGTTTCATACCTTCACAACCTCAGGAGTCAATAAATTTCCCCAAAATAACACAGCTCAAGAACATGCTATAAAGTTTCCAATTGCAGTTCACCTTCAAGTATGTGAAATACAAATTATAACCCAAGCAGTCCTTTTCAGCAAGTCTGGAGGATGCAATACCTGTGCATTACAAGAAAAGGGGCAATATGTCTGTGCCCGTCACTCAGCCTTCACGAAGCTTAGCATAGTCACACTGATCTATTAGAAGCTATAGTTGCTGAAAAAGTTATGAAAACATCAGCTAATATTTTACAGACTTGAGTTTATTTTTCTAAGGATTTTACCTTTCATTTATCCTGGAGCCTTTCTTTGACAAACTAGGTGGTGAAAATATCGTATTACATTTGAATGATGGTACGTTGGACCCAGTTTTCTCCAAAACGTGTGATGTACAGAATCAGAAAGTGTGTGTGAAACTCGGAACTAAGTACAGACGTGGCTGGTGTGAGCTCAGCTTAGTTCCTCATCAATGTGGTAATGTCCTGACAGGTGAGCTGAGGTCACTGCTGGGGAGGAAGGGTGGCATTCTGCTTACCAATGCCCAAATGAACCAGTGCCGGACATTGTATTGTATAGATGGTTTGATAAAGGGAATTCTGTAGCTAGATCTGTGTTAACTATGAGCATTGTTTGGTGGCATAAAGAGTGTCTCTTGGTTGGAAGCTGGAAAAGGCAAGGGGAGGGCAGGGTGGTGGCTTTATCTGGCTGCTTCCTTCACTAACAGAACCTAACCCAACAGAAGATGAATCTAAGTAGTGTTCTGCATACACATTGTTTTAAACGACTCTCATATACTTGCAAGAAGCATGAGGTTTTTTCCCCTCGGCACAGCAAGGCAAATCATTATCTGTGAAATTCCACATACTGTCAGTTTTCTCCAGGCAGTTTAGGCAGGTAAACATAGTGTTTTGTTCAGAGTAAGATTTCTATTAGCAAAATTGTCTATTTATTATGGTACAGACAAATAGTTGTACAATAATCTTATATACTGAAGTGTCCTAGTTACAGAAGCAAACCCCAAATATATTAGAATCCTATTTTTACTTCTACCAACTGTCAAGACAGTATATGACAATCTTTTATTTCAATGGCAATGACAAAGGATACATGTGGAATACCTTTCTTAACCACACCCAAGATGTTGTAGAAGCCTTAAACTGAGAGTTAGGAAAAGAAGTTTTCTCTTTACACAAATATTCTTAGACTAAAATTCTTACTCTGAATATTTGTGTGAGGAACAGACACTAATCCAAATTAGAAAATGCCTTAAGACAAATACTAACGAATTTACAAATGTGATTATTTGTTCTGGGAACCTAATTTTAAAGGAGGTGTTCCATTTTTCGACCACGGAGCTATGCACAAGTTCCAGTCAGGATGATGTATGGATTAAATTTCTATTATCTGAAGCGCTTGAAGAAGTGCTTTTAACATTGAACAATGCCAGTGTCTAAACTATTAGGTATGGAATGTATTTATTTGGCATTTTTTTCTGTTTGATCATCTGGGCATGTAGAAATGAAATACAGAATTTATTTAGATGTCAGGGCTGATATATAGGAACCTTTATAACCTACTGCGATGGAACTGTTTGTTCTTGAGACTGAAAGAGTGGAGTGCAGTCATTGCAGGTCACGGCATCTGAAGGAGCTGCTAATCTAATACTGTGAATATGGTGGGTTGCATTTTGGTTGCTCAGCCTCAGGAAGCAGGTATATCTGTAGATTAAGAGCTTCAAAATACACTGGTTTATGGCCTTTGGGTTTGTTACCTTCAGTTTGCACCCTGGGTGTCTGTAGTGCTGTGACTAATGAGTCTGCCCACATTTTGGTAGTGGATGAACGCTGTGAGCCCTGGATTTGATCACTTGTCCTCAGCCGTCTAAGTGCTGTACTTTAACGAGACTTCATTCGAGTTCGTTACCAGGGAGGAAGCTCAAGCATTTTGCTGGCAGAAAAGAAGTGGCAACACAACAGCAAGTCAGGGTTGTTCTTGCTCTGAGAAGCTGCAGGAGGCCAGCGCTGCTCCAGATATGGGCTGCTCCATCCCGGTAGTTAGAGTTGGGCTGCTTGGATCTGCTTTTGCTCAGCAGCAGCTGAAAGTGAGGTCTGGTGGGGTCTCACTGGAGGATTGGTGCCTCCTGTCTTCCTCCCTTTCTCACCATGGAAGCAGCAAGGTGCACAAGGCTCCGTGGCAGCCAGGCAATGTTGGGAGCATGCATCTGGACCATTGCAACTTGTTTTAAAAGGACATCGGTTCATGTCCTGTATGCTTAAAGCAACTAGGAAATTAATGGCGTGGACACAGTTATGGTTGTTATTAGGCTGAGCTACTCGGTGATCAGCAGAGGGCACCATATCAACACCACTCGCTACCTGTGTGAGAGAGGACCCTGACTGTGTTTCGAGAATTGCATTTGACTTTGACCTTCAGCAGAGATTGAAATTCAGTGTCCAGGCTTTGCTTTAGGGCTTTTGGACCATGAACATTACTTTAATCTTACAGTATACGGTTAAAAATAAAATTTCAGGTGAGCAACCTGCTCCACTGTCTCCTTTCCAAAGGCTGTGGGACTCGCAGCATTTGGAAGCTCAGCTGCTCTGTTCTGTGATTCCAAAGGGAATCAGATTATTCAGTTATGATTTAAAATCCTAAAACCAAGAAAAAAAGGCAGTTAAAAGTCAAAACGGGCTAACAGGAAGATGATTGTTTGGAGAGTGAGGATGAATTCATATCACCAGAGTTGCTGCATGAGCAAAGATATCAGAAAATTAATGAACAAGGCTTTGCTAAAAATGACACCACCTTCTGGCTTACATTGCCCAGAAATGTAAGTTTGTGACATTACCCCTGAAGAAGTAAGAAAAAAGATTGATGCAAACGAATGGTTTGATTAGGAAAATAAGTAGTTAATTAGTGAAACCTCACAGGTTTTATTGTGCTGCAGTGGCACAATCCTTCCTTCCCTCCTGCAGTATGGTAAAATGTCCTCAGCTCCTTCTCACTATTCCTAAAGGTGATGCAAATGTTTAACTGACAGAAATTACTGGTTTGGTGGAACAAAATGTTGGAGCTTTTCTAATAAGAGAAAGGAAAGGATGAACAGGCAGGGAAGCTATGGATATTAGCTGTGTTTTTCAAACTGTAAAAATTAGCTTTAATGTTTTTACCAGAGAGCATCACCCCACATAATTTCTCAAGCTTTTTATAGCTTTACTAATGATGTTCTCATTCCTTCTATAATCTGTTGCAGTCCTACACATTAGATTCAGTGATGACTTTGCAGAAAACATAGAATATGATGTTGGCTGGAATTCCCTTCCTTGGAGGTACAAGACATTTGAGTTAGGTGAGAGAGGACAAAGAGTTTGCAATTTTTCCTGGCAGTGGTTCAGTGCATTTCTGTATTTGTTCTGACTCTGAAAAAGCCTTTTATTTAGTCTTTGTGTGGAATGTTTCCTGCCTTTTTTGGAATTGGTGGAAGTTGAGAGCATTTTATATCCTCAGAGATTTGGGGGGTTTTTTAATAGTGTATGTCAATGTGGCAGAAAACTTTGATTAATAATATCTGTGGCAGGGGGAAGGGGCTGAGATGAAAGATTTGCGGTTCATTCAGGGACAGAGAGCAAGATTAGGATATCAGCTGCTAATCTGGCTACTGCTGCAGGAATAGAGCAATGTATGTTTAATTTACTTTTTCTGAGGATGATATGAAAAGGAAGAAATCATTTTATAGACCAGACAAATGCAAGTATGTTGTTTTGATATGTTGTCATGGCAATGTTTTGAGAGACCAAACTTGGTTAATAATACCTAATGTTGCAGATAATGCATTAGTTAACTCAATGAGTTATACAGGTCAATGAACTGACATGGCATTAGAAAGAACTGGACAGAAAATTAATAATTTAAGTTGTCTTGTACATATCTTCTAAAGCTGAAGATAGGCAGAAGAAGGGATGGGTAAGTACAGTTGAGGGATAGTAGGAAATGGAGAGACACAGATGACTAGTGTAATTCATCCAGCTGTCACTTACAGTAAATATGGAAATCTGTTTTCTGTCCTGTATCAGCCTTCGTTGTTTGGAGGTTAGATTCTGCTCTGCCTTTATTCCTCTCAGAAGAGTTTTCAGAAGGTTGAACTGCAGGAATTTAGAAATCCTCATGTCAACTAGGTGGTTTAACTAACTTCTGTGTTCAGTTGTGGGAAGTACACATTGTGAGCTTCCTTTCCTTCCCTGCTGTCATGGGAGGAAATAGCTTTCAGCAGAGTGGCAAGGTTTGTTATAGGATTTGTTGAGTGCTGGCACAGGAGGACATTCCTAATGTGTATGACCTGGGTGCTGGAGGCTTATGGCAAGTTGAAGAGTACAAAATCTTACACTGTGTGACACTGGCCATTAAGCAATCAAGTATGCTGTACCTGCAGAGCTTCCAGATTTATCCTAAACCAGCTTTATTTGTTCTTCCCTGGCTGCTTTGAACAGAAACAAGTGAGTGACTGAAGTATGTGAGCTGCCCAGGAGACCTGTACATCATCTCCCCCATTATATAAATAATGTTTAAAAGTTAATATTTGCCTACCTACAGCAGTCAGGCCATTGAAGTCCTGCCCAATGAAATTAAACAATGATTAAAGTAACTGGGGGACCACAATATCCATAGGGGTTTCTCATGAAACATCAGTAGGTCCACATGGAGCAGATCAGGTGCTAAATGTTACTCTTCAAAAGGGTTCTGTGAGTGGCTATAGAGTGTTAAGTCTTGCAGACCTCTTTTATGAACTACTTGTTTAGGTAAGCACTGAGGTATGTTCTGCTGAAGTCTGCACACCACCTCTGAATACCAGAGAGCAAATTAAACACTATTTCCTGCCTTCCCAAAGGAACTATGTTACCTATAAACCTTGTTTACCTTTAGGCCATGATTAGCATTTCCCCAGAAAAAGGAAGTGCAGCACAGTGGTGCATGTGCTTATAGGATCACTATGAGAAGAGGGAAACAAGGAAAAAAGTATTTTAATTCAGTGATTTCTTGGGGTTGGGGTTTTTTCTTGTTTGTTTTCTTTCTTATTTGTTTGCCACTTATCTAGTAATGGATGGGATAAGAAAATACTTATGCTTTAATTCTCAGTGGGGAATAACAGTAACAGTTAGGTTTGTACATATTTCCAGTCTGTTTTTACTTCTTTTGTTAACCCGTGTCCTCATTCATGTGCCAGCAGAGAACATCTATATAAAAGTCAGTTGTATTTGAATATCAGAGCATCCATACTATATGTTTCCTACAAGATATTCCACCCCACCCCTCAGGATACAATTGCCTATCCTGGACTGTGAGTTCCATGTATGGTACCACCAAAATTTCATATGTGGTGTTAACGTGGAAATTAAAATCATGTCAGTGAGGTGGAAAAAAACATCTGTTCAAAGAGAGCATTGTGGAGGATGTATATGTCCTAGACTTGAGGTGAAGGCAACTAAACTGCAAACGCTATTCCACGCTACACTAATTCACATCACTACTGCCAGTGTGGAGAAGTTTTAAAGAAGATCGCCTTCTCCATGTGTTCAGCTGCTGTGTATTCTTCCTCTCCTAGTAACGTGCTGCGTAATGGCAGAGCCTCCCCATGACACTTCAGCTTAACTGGTCATCTGAAGTCTGGTGTAGTGAGTCTGGCATCTTCTCTTTCTCTGTTAGAGTATGAAGACATTGACAGGTCTGGTCTCTCAAAACCAGCAAATACCTCAATATTACTTTAAAGATGTGATTCAAAATGGAAGGTGGTGTGTTTTTTTTTTTATTTAGGATCCCCCCAAATAATATTATTTACAAAGTTCATTTAGGTAGTTGAGATGAGATTAATCATATCTCATTAAAAAGAAATGGCATCAACAGCTCATAAACTGAGTGTACACTTGAGGATCCATTCTTGCTTACAGCTTCCCAATAAATAGTAAAAAATCTGCCAGCATTCCAGTTCAAAGGGTAAAGCATATGAGTAGGGAAAAAAATCTTTGCTAAAGGCAAACATTTTAGATTTTGCCAAGTTTGTGTAAATGCCATTAATTATTAAGTGCATGACTTCTGTGTCATTGGCATTTATGAAATTGAATACTAATAGAGAAGGGACTTCATCGTCTGAGGAATCCACACCAGTGGTTTAGCCCTGTTGGCCAGGTTAGGTGTTCTTCAACGGTGGTGCTTTTGGCCTTCATTCTAATAGGGCTGGCCCGTATAAAATGAAAAAACCCGATGTGAAGAAGATACAGATCAGCACAGAATGACAAATGTGATGGTGTGATCTTTCTCATAACCAGGTGCCTGAAAATGGAATAGAACTGATTATTTAACACTGGGCTCATACTTGAAATTTAGATTCTAGAAACTTCCTACAGGTGTTGCTTCGAAGTAGTACAGTTTGTAAGGAGAAATACGAGTAGTTCTGCTGAATGGTTTTGCTGTCATTTGTGGTTCCCGTGCATTTGAAGCATGTAAAAATATCCCATGTAAACTGATCAGCCAGTGGCATCTGAACATCACTGCCTGGACTCGAAAGTCAATAGGCAAGCCGATCAGGTTCTGCATGTGCTTTTGGAAAGGTTTAAGGAATTTGAAAGTTAGTGGAAACGGCATCTGTCAGCTATTATTGTAGTGTTGCTCTTCCTCTTTTAGCAAGCTGCCAACCTGTAAATTGTCAGGAAATCAGGTGAACGTATTTCTGTGTACCAGCCCTTTTCAAGTGGTGGAGGCCCGTTGGTGTCATTTGGCAATGACATGGTAGGTCCACATGAAAAAACTAAGCAGGCTATTACTTCACTGAGAGACATCTAGTTAGGACAACTGAAAATACTTGCTTTCTGCTATAATAAATATTTAATAACTCTACTGTAAATAAGAGCCAGTTGGAAAACAGAATTTAGTACCAGGGTACTTCAGACTTCTCTGAAGTGAGCTAAATGCTTCTTTTAGCAGTTAAACCTTTACAGATGTCAGCTGAGGAGAGCAAACATCTTCATAATTTATCTCAAGAGAAAGGTGATTTGCTACTTGTTCATGTATATATTGCTTTCATTTAACTCTCTCCATCATGTCCACTTCAAAGAAAGTAGTAAGCTGAAATTTAAAGTAACTTTCTGACAGATACTCTTCTTCCCTCAAGGTAGACCTTATGCAAGAGAGTCTAAAAAAGGAAAGGCATTGTCCATCTGAAAAACATTACCAGGAAATGCTCTTTTCTCATGAATTTGCATGTAATTTTATTTTTTGCATACAATTTTCTTCAAGTGACCATAAATATGGGAGGAAGTTACGTTTGTATATATGTCTCCTTCAGAGACTGCAGATCCCCAATTTTAGAGCTAGATGCTTGCAAGAGATGTTTTCAGATCTATGGAAGAAGAGGACCTTGGCCCATTTTTTGGATTGAGCTTTTTACTATATCTTTGAAAACCTTTTTCACCATATGTGACCAAGAAGTGAGATTTTAAGACTGAGTGAATTTTTTTGCGCTACCTGCATGAAGGATCATAGCAAAGATCACTTAAAAATGAAAGTGGAAGGGAGAGGACAAGCCCCAAACTATTTCAGCCTCTTTTGTTCCCTCGTAAGATTCTGCGCTGTTTGTGCAATGAAATGTTTCTTCTTGAGTGTAATGTTTACTTGAGGAAGAGAGTGTTAAACCAAATCCCTCTCTTTGTTTTAGCTTTAATGTTCTTAGGATCACTCAACTGCTAGGTTGTGCTGTGCACTGCTTGAAAAGAAGCAGAAATTGCAAGATAAGATCAACTGCTCACCTGGGGAGACTTAGAAAAGTTTCATATTTGAAGCACATGTTCCAAATGCTAGTCAGGGATGGATAGCATTAAATTCTTACATCTGGTGCAGAACTGCTTGCTTTTATGTTGGTTTCTTTTCTTGTTTTATTGTTTAAAAGGATAATAAAACCTCACAATAATATCTCATAATCAGTATAGCATATCTCCAGGCACCTTTTGCATGTCGTATTTGCCAAGAAGAACATACGTCGTAGTTTATTTTGCCTACAGAAATGTTGAGGGTTTGCATCTGGATCCCTTTGGAAATAAATTTACGGTTTGTACCAGTGCAAAAAAGGAAGAAGAAAATGCTGCACACTGGATGAATATATGGTAATTCATTGCGGCTGGGTGGCAAACAGAATTAATTATTCAAGCGCAAGATAACCTTTTGGCATGGCTTCAGCTGCTGCACATTGCCACAGAAATTTCAAAGCCAAAGTTCCAGCCGTTTCCGTTTGGCATTGGTGTTATTTCACTGACATAAGTTAGTTCTGAGTAAACTGAATCTGATACAGTGAAGAGACTCAAAATCCACTTTAAAATTAACAATAACTCCCAGTTTTTTGGAGTCTTTTAAAGCAAATATTAGCTGTGCGTTGTCCACAATGATTTTCATTTTTTAGGATTGTGGGGAATGCTCTGAGCAAGGAAAAGAGTCAAACAAGAAATGTTCAGGTGTCTTTATGAGAGCTTTCTTTTCAGAATTCTTTCCAAATATTCTACTTTGTTTCTGCTAATTCCTTTTTATTCTTAAATTGAATTAAATGAAGCACTGATATCAATGGACTATTTTATGAGGGTGTTTTTTACTGGCAAATATGGGATAGTTGGATCAGCACCACTGCATGTGTGCCCTCTTCTTACACTCCTCTCTAGGTCTCTGCTGTGGGCCACTACAAGAGGCAGGTGTTTGAGCTCACTAAAGCTCTTTCTGACTCTGGACATCCCAGAATGTTCTTAGATTTCTGCTTCTGTGGCTTCTGCTCTAGATTTTTTTTATGAGTTCAAATTCCTGTATAATTTTTGAAAGCAACTGTTTCCTTAGGAATCTCATGAAATTAATATCTGTCTACTTTTGGGAAATCCAAGTCAAAATGCTTCCAGCAGGTGATTCTAGGGTCTCCTTTCCAGTTACAGTAATATGGCTGAGGTTAGTCTTCCCTACGTATTCTTTAATGCTACCCTTAGTTTGATGCAGCTACTTTTAGCAATCTCTAAGGTGAAAGTTCTTCCGAAGGTGTGAGTAGGAATGTTATCACATGAATGTCTAGATGGTGTTTCCAGCAGGAGGAAAGACGTGCTTTGACTGGTGATATTTGGTCATATGTATATGCTCTGATATCCTTTATTGGAGTCAGAAACTGGGCAGCGATTACACGGACTTCTGCATCCCCTTTATCTTGCATCTTTTTAGGTCTATTAAGTATATGGCTGATAAAAGTGATTTTGAGACTTGTTTTATCCAGGCTTACAGCTCCATCAGGTTCACTTTTAATGTTAGATATTTTGGTCTAGCTGCCTGGAATAGTTATGCACTGTTTTATTAATGCAGTGTAAATGTGTCCGTATTAATAGGGTTTTTTTTTACTCTCTTCTTATAGATGAAGTATCTGAAAACATTCCATGAATTCGCTGGTTTTCCTAACAGAGTTCTGATCACTAAGTAGTTTATTTTTTGCCATCTACAAATGATCATTCACTAACCAATATCATGATCCATTTTGAAAGAGTTTGTCTTGTTTGTCTTCTGTCAGTATTGGTTATAATCAGTTGTCTGATTTGGTCTCATAACCCCACATAAATTGTCCCCATCAAATTTTAAACTATGACAATGCTAAATCCAGGTAATTGTTTATGGAATGTTCTGTAGTATAATTATTGAGACAATTTTGATATATCAGGTAGCTATAACTGAAGCATAAAGACATATTACTGCATCACTGTATTTCAAAAATCACGAGTGTGCTTTGAAAAGTGCAAGTCACAGTTAAAGTCATCAGCAAATTTAAGTGGAAAACAGCAAAAAATAGTTTCAAATCTTGGTTTAATTGTAAACTTAATGCTGAAAAATGAAATTTTATTTTCCTTATATTACACTCCCTGATGACTATCATGAGAGCAATAGGCTAGACATGGGATTAAAATTGTGTTAGTTAAGTAATTTACTAACTGCTATACTGTTTCTCTTTCTTTAGACTGTTGGCTTGAACTATAGACTTGAGAATTCTTACACCTTTTAAGACATTTTGCTAAACAAATAATAATTTAATATTAGGAGTTACAGAATGGAAACTATACAATACTTACATTTTTTCAAGGACTGAATTTAATGTAAAATGCAGTCTTTCACAGAAAACACATAAATTGAATCCTTAAAGAAATACTCTTCTGCTATATAATTGATATAGATAGGCATTTTCATCAGTCATGCTCTAAATAGGTAATATGAATGTCAAGGTGTGAACATGTCTTGAAACAATGCTTTAATTTGCCATGGGAAATTACTATGCTGACTATAAATTATGTGACTACCTAAAAAACCCCCATGAAATCTAGACAAATCTTTAAGAAAATAAAGCATTGGTTTAATTCCATTGTATTCCAGCACTATGGAAAGACATATCTTGGAGTTGGAATTATTTGGAACCTTTTAGACAGAGTATGTTGACAGTGAAATCCAATTATTTTTCTGTAGATGCTCAGACACATCAACTTACACTGAGCTCCCAGCAAGATCCTGTGAGGGATTTTTTCATATGAACCAGCCTTTCCTAGGTCCTGATCCTGAACTTTCCTCTGGTGAAGCCTTGTCCATGTTGAAATCATTTTTAACCCGGACAATATATGTTGCCCTTTCTATGGTGTGGTCCCATCAAGATTCCTGGGGAAACACATTTGGTCCGGTTTGTTATAGATCTCTGCTAGTGCCTGAAGTCCCTGTTTTATGTGGAGTAGGTCAGACTTACACAAGGGGTCATGACAGTAGTCTTATTCTTGTAAGTTCATTTGTTGAATGTACATTGAGAACTTGAATAAGGTTTTGTTCAGCAGAAGGGTATTTATGTAAATTTTTTCAGCTTTGATTGTATTCCCTGATTTCATATGTGACTTCCTCACCTTAACTTTAATTGTGCTGGATCAGATAAATAAGAGAGTTTATTTTTAAAACATCAGGTTGAGATTGTTCAGAAATCTCTGCTCACATTGAAAAGGATGGGAAGAAGCCAACTTGGAGGTGACATTTGCATCTTTTAAATACTGTGTTGTCTGGTGCATCACTTAGTTTCCTTAAGTTTCACAATTTATGATTAGTGAGTGTGAGAAGAGTTTGTGAAGAAGTAGAGGCTTCGTTTTCATATATTTGTCTTCTCAGCTTGTTCTGTAACAAGAGCAAACTGCAGTCTTGATACGGGAGAAGCTTATACTTGGGAGTTCAAATCCTAGCCTATGTGTGTCTGGCTTAAGAATCACATATGAGAAAGGGAAAAATTCTTCATTCCTGATAAGTTACTTTTGTTTTAAATATTTTTCAGGTGGGATTTTTTAATTTTGTTCTTTTTGCCATTTTCTAGAAAACTTAAAATCATGAGTAAAATCAGAAAACTCCTTTGCCTTGGAGTTCTTGGGGTTTTTGCTTTCAACAAGAGAAACTCAGGCCAGGTAGACATGAGCTTCCACACTGTTATTAATATGTTAAAATGACTTGACAGTTTTGATAAATAGTTATTATATTAAAAAGAAGCTCCACAAATGCTTTATTGATCAGTGGTTAACCAAGGCTGTGCCATCTGTCATAAAGAAATCTTACAGAGAAGTTGAGCAGATCTTATGCCTCTGTCCATTAGGAACCAGTATCAGTTGGTTCAGAAAGAGTATCCAGGGTCATTAGCTGCTTTTACGGCTGAAGCACTAATGTGTGACTCTGCGTCAGAGTTAATGGTGCCTGCAGGTCTCTGTTTGCAGAATGTCTTCAAAAGTTGGACTTCCTCTTTTCTTCTGTGAAAGTGACTGTTAGAAGGAGAAACTTTATATGGGCTACTTATCTTTCTTGTGTATTTAGGAACTAAAGGGTGATCTTAATCTTTCTCGTTAAAAACAAAATTCTCAAAGCCACCTCATCTTACAAAGCTCAGCTGCAGAACAGGAAATTTCTCTGAGTTGGCATTTTTATTTTGCAGTTAGTATTTATTTGATATCTGGAAGTATGTATTTTAGTCAATTTTCTATGAGTGCTCAAAGTAGAAATCTGAGCTATGTCTTATTGGTCAGATGGGACCAGCCAAAGCAAGGGTTAAACTGAGTCCTTGAAAAATGCCATGTTACATACAACCACATGTCCAGTGTTTCTGAAGTTAAAGGCATGTGAGAAAACACGTCATAAAACACCGTCTCACTTCAAGATGAAGTCTCCAGTATTTATTATTTATGCACCGTTGCCAAAAAGGAAGCTCCCTATTGGAAGAAATACTGTAATTACAGTGACAACATACTTCAAGGTGCAGCATCCAGCAGAAGAAAAGCATCCTAATACCATGTTTCCAGATAGGAAGGTGAGCATTTGTCTCATAGTAATTTCTTTCTTATGAGAAACTATGCATAAACCACTGGAGAAAAAACTGAAGGAAAATAGAGGAAAGGGAGAGGAAAGAAGAAGAGTTGAAGTGCCTCAAGGGAAGACGCATGTATTTTTCACTTGTGTATTCCTTTATAGCAAAGAACAACAAAGATATTTATTTTTTTAAAAGAGCTTTTTGAAAAAAGGTTTTAAAGGCGTTTTCTAAAGGCATCATTTCATATGCATTTATATAAAAACCTATATTATATATTGTACATGTATGTACATATGCATTTGCATCTAAATATCTTCATAACTCTGTCTAGAGCCAAATAATTGAAGGCAGATATAAGTGAGCTTTCCCACTATACCGTTGTCTAGACCCACACATGCTTGTCTGGTCCTCTAGGTCCTTTGAGAAGAGGCTGCCAGATGGAGCAAAGTGACTCCATACATATAGATATCTAAGCACGTAAAAACTACAGGGTTTATACATATCTAAAAGGTTTCTGACCTATCTGAGAATATTTTAAAGGTTTTCATGAGCTCACCTGTTTGAGTTTAATTTGTTGCAGATCTCAGCTTTTTCACTTCAGTCTGCTGACACTGCAGGTGAACTCGCTGTGCTGGGTAGTTCTGCATTAGTCCTCTCCTGTGCTGTGTCCTCCAGGCCCTGAAAAAATACTTACTCTTCAGGATCATAATAGTTAGTAAAGAAGAGACCATTATTTTGGGACATAATAACATTTGTGTATCTGTAAAGCACATTGAGCAGTTGGGAAATAGTGGCTGTGTTCTCAGCACATCTGGACCCTCTATAGAATGTGACATGCGAGGAGCTGGAGTTGTATGACACGGCTTTTTAAATTGCAGTGACTATTCAGAAATACATCAGCTGTGATTTTTCTGGGTTTGAGCTTTGTTTTGTTTACAAGTTTTTAATGATAAAATGAACTTTTATTTAGAATGACACAGTTTAATGCTTTATATGAGAGTAGTTCATACACTCCAGCCAATTACAGTTACATTTCAAGTAAAACTTCAGATATTTTTTTTTCCTTGTCAAAGAAAGGCTTGAAATATCAGTGTGGAAAGTTTAGGCTTGTTTCTTTCTATTTCAAAAGTGTTTATTCTTTTTTCTAATCTGTAAGCTGTTGGTATGTTCCCTGGGGACACCACACTGAACCAATACTCTGACAGCTTGGATTTTATCCCTAGTCTGTTATTTTCTGGTTTTCTCCTGAATAAGTCACTTTATCTTTCTGTGCTTCTGTTCATCTCATGTATAAAGTGGGAATAAGAGTACTGTGGCTTCCACTGAAATAAAGTAGAAATTTCTCCTGGAAAATCAATAAGTCAAATCTATGTGTTGGTGAACTAACAAGGTGCATTTCCTGTTTTCTTTCTCTAAATAAGTTGTCTTGAAAATTTCCTTCTCAAGTTGGAGAAGATGCCTGTGGAAGTATCAGATATCTTCTTGTCAAAATAGTAAGAGATGCTGTCTGAACTGAAGGCATTTTCTAAATCTCACAGACAAAAAAATGGGTGTATATTTTTCTGAGATGTGTCATTTCCCTCAGTAGGAAGAGAGAATTTTGTTCTCTGACCATGTTCGTAGAAACTGTTTTCATACATAATTTTTGCCAGCAAACATTTCTCTCCCACGTATTCCAGAATTCTAATCTCCTAGACATGTATGGCTTGCTTTGAATAAGCTTTTCCAAAACACAAGTGTAGCAAACCCCAGGTACAGAAAGTTAGCTGTTAGAGATTCATCTGCCATTTCAAATATGTCTCCATCTCCATCTAGTCTGGCTCCCTCCTGACAGCACAATTCCCATGAGCTCTGTCAAAGATGAATGTGAAAGCATATGCACTGCAGCAAGTATGAGTAGCAGAAGACACGATGAATAGCTCCTGAGGGTGTACAACACACAGGAAGACAAAGGAGATAGCACATCAGCTCACAGGGAAGAGGCATCATTTCTCAGCATGATTAAGTGCTGTTGCGGAGCTGTAGCAACGACAATAGCACTTATATCTGGTAACCTAGCTTTTATGGAATTCTTTTGCCAGGTTTTTCTGTGTTTCAATGAACATATGTATGTTTATACTGGAAGGAGTTTGGTTTAATGTCATCCCTTCCAAGACACGCTTAGTAATAAACAACTCCAGATCACGCGTTACATTTCTGCATCAGGAGTGAACTCAAACTGTTCTGCTGACTTTCAGACTAACGCTATTTAGCAGTTGAGAGTACACCTGGGTTTGGGGGAAAAAAAGTGTATCCCAACATGGGACCTGTGTGAAATTTCAGGCACCCTGAGCTTATTATTTTCTTAATTTTAGGTCCTGATGTCTTTTGATGTTTGTCACTTAAGTGATCAGAGTTGAATGAAGCTTCATGCGTACAGGTTAGGGAATGCGAGGAATTTTTACCATGTGTTTCCCATTGCTGTAACCTTGATGATATCATCGTCAGAGACCATGCTCAATATGCCTTCCAGACTTGGCATGCTCTTTAGATCGCATGATTGTTTGGGACTGTGTTGACAAGATGTTCATGTTCCCCTGGGTGCACAAATATTAAGATATTTAAAATATTTATCCATAAGAGGAAAGATTTCACCCACCCCCTAAAGAGAAAAGCCCTTTATATTCCTGAGAAAATGTATATAGGATCTCATTTAACATCTTGACCCCATTTTGCCTGTAAGGAGCTTCCTGTTCAGTGAACCACTATTTCTTACCTGTCCATCCTTAGGTGCTCACAGAAAACCATATTTTGGTCTCAGTTGCGAGAAGCAAAGTCCTCCTTCTGTCAGGATATGGGTAACAGCTGTCATTCCCACTAGCTGGTTGTATTATCTGCTGCCTCAGTCCATTATCTGTCCAACTCCAGACATGAATTCAGAAAATCAGAATAAATAACCAAGGCATGTGGAGCTGAGGCCAAGCCTTTTCCATTTACAGCACTTGTTGCCTTTTATAGGGCTGGCATGGTTTGTCTAAGCCACAATGGCTTTCCAGATTTCCTGATAACTGGATTTTGCAGTCCAGGTGTCTTTGCAGGATTTTTGATAACTCTTTATTTTTCTTTTCATGAAAAGTAAGACAAAAAACATCACTGCCAGTCTACTACAGAGCAACAGGAAAAAAGTTTGGAGGGGTCAGATCTGGGCACATTTTTCCATTAGAAGTTGTTTGACTGCATTCAACTGCAGTACTGTAGTTCCTGCATCTCTCTTGTCTCTGCCAAAGACAAGGGATATTAAATACCTTGGAGAGAAAAGTGTTCTCTTTATTTTTGTTCCTCTTTAACTGATTCACACACTCGCTGCAATTCTCTTTACCCCTGGATTTTCTTTTCTGAATTTTCTCAATGTAGTGTTTTAGGGGCAGGGAGGGGAAGGAGCCTGTCTTTAGATTTCCTCAGGTGTTTCAAAAGTTTCACTAGATTTTTTTCTTAATTTCTGCCTTGTGAAGTCCTGTCAATTTAAGCTGAGATTTTTCAGCGGTTCAAACTAAGCAGAGCTTGCACAGTCAGGATTTGGATGCAAAAGCAGGAGAGTCTGGGCTGTCTCTCAGTAAAGGGGTAGTGGCTCAGTCGCTGGTGTTTTGAGACATCTGGTGTTTGGTGTTTTGACATTGTCCTGACCCAGAGCTGCTCAACACAGCCACGTACAGCTGTGCTGCTTTAGGTGTGATCTTGGAAATAAATCCCTTCTGTGAGGTTTTCTAAGGCACACCTAAGTTCATTGATTTTAGATTTACTGGTAGAGCTGGAAGAAGTAGGCAGGCTTTGGAGAATGCAGACCCTTTCTCAGGTCAGACAAATTATCTTGGTTTACTGAATTAGGGGGTTTTTTTTATTTATTTTAGGTTAGAATATATATCAGGTTTGTGTGTTGAAATTTAAAAAGCTAGAAAGAGGACAAAAATGTCTAACAATCTGAATTAGAACACTACTATAATTCAGGCTGGAGGGGACTCCTGAAGTCATGAATTCCAATGCCCCTTCTAAAGCACGTTATTATAACCATTTTAAATAATACTGTCTTGCTTCTGTCATAGGAATGCCATAAACTTGAACCCTGAAAAAAGGAAAATGTTTTGTGCAAATGCATGTATCTTGGTCTTAGCATCCAGTTCCAACGTCTGGACTGCACAGTGTTCGCTCTCTGGCGTGGCTGGCTCTGCTGCCTCTATCAACAGAGGTGGGAAATGATATAGTTGAGTTGCCAGTACTGGTGATTTTGTGCTATTTAAAGAATAATTAATTTGCTTGGTTTCTAGGTTTATAGGTAATTAAGTACAGGATAGAAAGGAGAAATGGAATTCCATCCTCTTGATCAGCTATATCCATATTTTTATCTTCATTTGAAATAGTTACTTTCTTGCAGAGCTCCCAATGATTTCTCATTTCCATGTGTAAACAAAACTTACAGAGTTAGAAAAAAGGCAGTCAACAAAAATCTTAATATGAAATAACTTATTTTTGTTAGTTCTACATAGAACCGCCTTTTCTGCACTGAAAATTTTTGGAGGCTGTGTGAAATAGCTCATCATGCAGGGCTTCCAGTATCTGAAGGAGGCCTACAAGGATGCTGGAGAGGGACTCTTCATCAGGGACTGCAGCAATAGGACAAGTGGGAATGGGTTTAATCTGAAACAGGGGAAGTTCTGGTTAAATATAAGGAAGAAGTTCTTTACTGTGAGGGTGGGGAGGTGCTGGCACAGGGTGCCCATCCCTGGCAGTGTTCAAGGCCAGGCTGGACAGAGCCTTGGGCAACATGGTCTAGTGGAAGATGTCCCTGCCCATGGCAGGGGCTTGGAACTGGATGATCTTAAGGTCGTTTCCAACCCAAACCGTTCTATGATTATGATTTTGTGATTCTACTTACTTGGGGGTTTTCCTCAATCATTTTAGCAAGGGCACCATACAACACGCATTATATATAGTGTGTATTTGTCAGTGTATAAACACAGATCTTGTACTCAAACCCAAAATCTATGCAACAAACCTTTGAATAGCCCGTTTTCTGGTAAAGTCCTGCACTTGCATATGAGCACAGCCATAGCTGAAGTGACTTCAATGCTGTGAAAGACTGAGTGCCTGAGCTTACACCCATTTCGGTACTGCTAAGGTGGGAGGTATGCAAGTACAAGTAGGAGTCTACAAACATCTGTTGATCCAGAAAGAAAAACTGAAAGGCCTGTTCCAGTGCAAAACTTTTTCATAGGTTCACATTTTCTTAAAACACCTTTTTTTTGTAATCTTTGGCACTAGAAAGCGAGGTGACCACTCTGCTTTTTACACCTTCTTTTTCAGGTGCCAAAAAGAATGTTTCTTCATAGATATCGTAGACCCACAATAGTGTGTGGAGAGAAAATAAAATGCTTGGAGCTGAGTTCTCACCATACAACTTCTGTTGTATGTTAAGAACAATAAGCATCAGTCTTTGAAATGTGTTATGTTTTGGCAGCACACGTCCAACTTCAGAAACTATACATACCACCAGAGACATTGTCACTCATATCATGCCTTAAAACCTGCATGTCAAAATGAAATAAAAAACACCTGCCTGTTCTGACACATCTTTTCAAAGATCATGAGTGCCTCTAAGTGGCAGGGGTAAATAGAGTGTCAGAGTTAAAACTTTCGGTAGTGCACTCTAAATACGATTAAACACCAGCAAGTCTATGCTGAAGAGCTATCTCCAGTTGTAGTTTCTTCTGTTGGAATTACCACACTTTGGAGGAAACAAAACCCTCCAAATGCAGGCATTGACAGTGATATGAACGCAAGTAAATGCTGCATCTTCCCCAGATGGAGTTGTCTTCTCTCCACCTTTCAAACTTCCTCAAGCATACTCATGTTTAGCATATCTGTGTAAGAAATCCACCTGTGTAAATTTTCTGTAATGGGCAGCTTGTGGGTAAGGTTGGAACTGAAGTCAAATCCCTGAAAAACTCTATGGGCTCAGTTACTGTTACCTTGACAAGGGTACATCTTGATTTGAGAATGTCTTTGGAACAGGGTCCTTCTCTTTGGTAATTATGAGGCAGTGGAGTCCTTCCTCTTTACCATGGCTCCAAACCTCCACCATGATATAAATACTTAGTTTTGTGATTGCGTTACTGATTTCATGTGCTGATGCTATTAATTCATCCATTAGCCACCAAATCCAACCTTCTCCAACACTTAGAAGTCCACCCCCAAGTGACACGTCTCTTTAGGCAGTACCACAACCATTCCAGAAGTGTCCCATTTTCTATAGTCTTGCTAGAGAGCTTTAACAGTTTTGGGGTTATTTTTTCCCCTACACAGCGGTTTTACCTAGATATCTTTTTCCTGAACAGAATAGATGACTCCAAGGGCAGTAGAAGAATCAACATTTTCCAAATCTAGATTTGTTGCCTCCTTGATAGGGACTTCCCCCGTGCTCTGCTCCTGACAATTCCTTTGGCACTTGTGTAATGCTCATTTTGATCTGTAAGATTTCATTTCATTTCCCTGTATAAATGCTGGTGTGAAACAAGTATTTTCTGTTCAACTGAAACAGTTTAAACCATTAATTCTTAATTTTTATTTTAAGCCAATAAGTGAACTGCATTCTATTACAATGACAAATTCAATTCCTCCAACCCTAACCAAACAATCCGGACCTTTTGTTTTTTCATTAATAGCAGGAGTGGAAGATTCCCTCATATTTTAAAACTGTACTTAAGATAAACAATTATTTTGTATGTTCTCAATTAGTGTGAAAATGTGCAAATGTCAGCGATAGTTAATTACTTTAAGCTAGAAACATAGAAGAAGGAAAGGAGACCCTGTGTTTTTTCTTTGATGTAGACTGCTTCAGAGGATGGCAGCTTCCCCATAACTGAATGAAGCAGGGGGGTGTCTCCCAGGTGATAAATTTATGCTCTGTAGCTTGAGATGTATTTTAATCTGTAGAAGCTGAGATATTGGCCGTAGGGTCAGTTTAGGAAAACACTGCCAGCAAAACAGTTATCTGGGCCTGGTACTACCAGCAGGATATATTTAAATATGTTGTTTGGCTAGCTGATTAGAGAGGGAGTTGGAATTAGGGTTATGAGAGTGGAGGTGGCACAGCCAAACAGTCAGGCTGTCAAATCAGCCCTTCTATTTGCATTCTTCCTCACTTAAAAAAATCAAGAGTTAAAAAGATTTGTTCATGTTGTCATTACCTCTTGAAAGAAGGTCTTGGAAAGTATAACACTTGGAGGAGAAGGTAGGAGGGCAAGGTGGGGTGGAATGGCAAGGCAAGATTGATCCTTGAGAGGCTCAGGGAGTGGGGGGAAACACATTACAAATGGTAATAAGGCAAGTTAAGAAAAATGATACCAGATGTGGCTGTAATGCCAACAATCAGCAAAAAATGTAAACATATATAAAGCTGTAGTAATAAAGCTGTTACAGCTGTAATGTTCAGGATGGAAAGAAAAATGAGGTCTCTCTTTTTAACTTCAGCTCTATCAGGCTCTGGCCTCTACCAGTATTTATTTTTCCCCTTGTCCATTTCATCCTTTTAGAATAGTGATCCATCTTCACTAAAATTTGTTAGAGACCATTTCCAACCTTTTGTATGAAAATAAAATACAATACTGCCAACACCTTTCGCAAGAAATGATTTTATTTACATCAAAAAAACACTTTTGAACTCCTCAGCATATTTCACAACCAATTAAATTTCTATGTGCATGACAGCATTTGATAATTCATCCAATTCAATTAAAGACAGTGTAGGGCGTAAGGCTAGACCTGTGCACTCCTGCAAACCTGTGCTCTCCTGCAAACATGTGTGTGCGTGTGCTGTCTCTCCTTCTCTACCATGTAACAGTTCTTGGTCTGCAGTGTCAATGGGTGCTGGTACAGTAGATGTGGCCACATTCATGCCTTCAAAAAGCTTTGGTTTTTCACTAGTTACTAATTTAGTGATTCCGTATTTGATAATTGGGGTTTGTTTTCTACTGATCCCACAACTCTTCCTGGCTTTAATAATGTGACAGCACTTGGATAATTTATTATTAATGATGAACATTTTCAGAACTTTCAGTTGTTCCCTGACCAATAGCTTTTTGGGACTCCCTACTAATTACAACACATCAGCCTAGTGAGTTAGTGCAGTCCTAATACATCCTGAGTGTGAATGACTAAAAAGTCATCTGGCTGTTGTAAGAGCTGTAAATCTTCCATGTAACTGTGCAAAACCATTACGCCTTTTTATGGTTTGTAGTGTTGATTCACGACGTTTGCACCACACTTCTGTCACTCTGTGGACTCTTGTATATACAATTACAGAGAAATAATTTTTAATAAGCTGTTCTGTAAAACTATACTCTGAACTGACAGGGAGTGGAATAGTGCTTGGAATTTCCAGTCACGATTATTATACAGTGTTTTTCAGTCCTTATTTAGTAAGGAAGCTTGTAAGATTGTTATCTGGCAGATGTTGTTCCACTCAGCATCAGCATTTCATTCATGTATTCTTCTGGTCCTTACTATGGCATAAATACTTCCTATCCTCTTTTGTTCTAATTTGTTGACTGCATCTTTTATTTGCATTTAAGTGGGAAATATCCTAATGTACAGGCAGAAGATGATCATTGTTTCCATCAGGAAGAATTAGCTTTGCTTTTGGCTGTATTAGCTGAGATGACTGTGTACTGCTAGCATGTCTGCAGCAAGATTTCGTTGTTGCAGTATGTGAGAAGTGTTGCTGTCAAAAGGAGACAGTGCAGCAAGTTTATGTCTGCTAGTTTGTCTCTGTGTGTGTGAGGTGTTGGTTTTGCTTGTGACAGTTTGATTTGCTGCTCTGAGTAATCACATGGTCACTGTTTCTGAGAAGTAATCTCCTAAAATGAAATGAGATCTGAAAATTGACTTCTATAGGTATATCGAGTCACTAGATCTAGTAGACTTCCTTGTTCTCTTCCCTCTACACTGATTACATGAAACATGTTCAGTAATTCACATTTTGAATCATGCTCCAGAAACAGTAGATTTTCTTATTAGTGATTTGAGATTCCCTGCTTTTGCTGCTTCATGCAAAATAAAATCACTAATTCTGGGAAACTTTTCATCTCTCTGCATTGGTTTCTGCTTCCTAACCTGAAGTATATAGAAAAAGGCAGTCTTAAAACAGGCAAATGATCTTCAGGAGGAGCAAAGGCTTTTTGCACATTGCTGCTACAGCAATAAAGCACAACTTGTCAGGTACTACTGAATGTGAGCACTGATCTTTCAGTAGCTTCCTCCTCACATTTCTCTTGCTCATATTTGATCCTGTGCCATGGCCTGTCCTGTCCCCAAGCCATAAGCACCACTTGTCAGGCTCACCCCCCCCAGTGTCCAGATCACATGGCTGTGAAGGGAAAGCTACAGCACTGCTGGTGGCTGTGTTGTTGCTCTTGGAGGGGTTCTCTGCTCAAATCCCTGCTGATGTCATATAATGCAACTTGAGCAGCACCATAAAACTTCTCTGAGACGCTGATCTCTTGAGTTTGTCTAGAAGGAGTCAATGGTCTGGTGTTGCAGAGGAGTGTACTTCTGATGGAAGGGAATAGAGAATAGTCATATAAGGGAGAGGAAATAGGTGTTGGAGAGGAAAAAAATGTTGTTACAGGATTGTAATGAGCCACTTCTCTCAAGTTCGTGTACTAAAAAAATTCTCTGGAAGAGCTTGAGTTGAAAATAAGCAAAGGCTCCTGAGAGCCATTTGGTGTTGACTTGAAAATAGAAAAAAACCCCTAAATTATTCATGCAAAGACCCTGAAACAACATGGCTTTTGAGCTATGGACAGCAAATGAATTTGGAGAGAAGGAAACTGCTGTTGTCAAGTTAATTACTACTGAGCAATTTGCTATGATTTTTGTTAATCATATTTATAGTAACTGAAACATTTAAGATTACAACGTGTTATCACATGTGTCTGTGCAGTTCATCAGAATGCTGAAATAGTTGCTCAAGATGTGCAGTTTATTTTCAGTGAACTGGACCTTATCACTAGGGCCACCCACAAAGCGAAGCAGCTCCAGTGACTATCTGGAACTGCTCATTCACTCTCACACTTATGATGTGTGCGAGGCTGCAGGAGCTGCCACTGCCCCACCGGGGTGCCCAGCCTGCACCAACCCCAACAGCACTGCAGAGGAAGGACACGGCCGAGATTCCCATCTCCAAGTTGGCTGAAGCCGCTTGGCTTCCATCACAGTGAGGGGAAGGCAGGTGATAATTCAGTGCAGGCAGGAACCCCCTCCAGCCCTTTGCCCTGGAGATAAGAATGAAAATAAATAGCGACCCTGTGGTCACGGAGTCAGGTTCTTCAGGGGGGAGGTAAGAAGTCAAGTGTGGGAGTTGAGAGGCTGGTGCAGACTGGGAGGAGGGAAGAAAGTGTCATCTCTTCCTTTGAGTACACCATTAAGTTTGCATTTTCACGCTGTAGTTAATGCAAACTACAGAGCTTTTCAAGGGGAGTTTTAAATCCCTCCCCTCCCCCCCCCAAAAAAAAAAAAATTCTCACTCTTTCTTTGTAAAATATTATTTTAGTCAAAATGATAGTTCCTTTTAAGGAAGTATGTTTTAGTGAAAAGAATCTTACATCTGTAGTAGGCAAAGTTTAAAGCTTGCATTGCCAATCATAAGAATAAAAGTATGTGTGTGTTTTTATTATTTTGGGTGTGCGATGGTGCTGGGTGACCTCACGACTCTGTACGGCAAGTCAAGGCCACTCTACAACTGGACACAACCAGATCCAGTGGCAATAAGCGGATAACGAGAGATTAGAGTTTACGGAGTTGGTTACTTGTCAAAACCGAGTTGTAACTCCCCAGCGGGTGTGAGGGTGAGCGGTGGGTTACGGGTGACGCGCTCGGCTGCTCGGACACCTGCGGAAGGGATGCTCCTCCCGCCTCTGTCTCCCCCAGGTGTCACTGTTGGTGCACAAGTGAGGAGCAGCCACCCCTCCTCTGCCCCACCAGCTGCGGGGTACCTGTGCCCGTGGTGTGGACAGGGGCGGGGAGGGGTCTGAGACAGGGCGCTTCAGCCGCTCACGCGTTGGTCAGTGTTAGGTGACAGCCATGGAGATATTTAGGGCTGTTTTATTAAACGTCTGAACCAACAGTCCTCTGCTCAGTGCTGTTTTCCACTCCTACACACTCTCTCTGCCCATCTGCCCCAGAACTGAACTTCGGACAGAACTGGCAGGGAGACGAAGGAGCTCTGGAGGATGACCCTGCAGTGGGGCTGCGCGCACCCGGCTGCGCCCCGGTCGTCTTTGCC